>NW_009198163.1:60448-60879 GCF_000690835.1 Fulmarus glacialis
CTCTTTATATATTAAAAACTCTTTAATATAGACCAAATTGTGGTTACCCTGGCTTCCAAAAGCTTGAGCAGACATACCTGAGGAAATGAGGTTTTGTGGGCCAGCAGAATGGGACATTTTATCCTGTATTTCAGTGAAACTTTTGTGTCCTCTCCAGGCAATTCAAAAACGTTTTTAAGGTTTGTTTGTAGTTAGGCAGCTGGCCTTTAAACATCGATTTGGATTTCAGTTTAGAACAGTGGGTAGTCTTCATAGAAATGTGACAAATTTGCATGTTTGGTATCATCAGCGTTATGGGATGAGGATGGATCAAAAATACAATATTCAAATTTTACCAGTTCCATTTTGTAAATTGGTATATAAGTGGTCCAGGAATACAGTTGACCTTCAGTGTGTGACCAGTCTCCTCCAATGTTCCTGGGCTGCTTCAT
>NW_009198163.1:60907-68974 GCF_000690835.1 Fulmarus glacialis
CCCACGTCTGGTAATAGAGTTGGCAGCACAAGCGCTTGAAAAAAGCAACTGTAGAGCAGAGGTCATACCTGGTAGTGTTGTTATTGGCATAGAATTGCCAGGCTGAGAAGTTGTAAGTGCTCTCATTTTGATTATTATAATTTGTTTTCCTATCCACAATTTCTTTCTTCCAGCTTCAAACACTGATTCAAGAAACCGACCCCGGTGCAGATTACCGCATTGACCGAGCGTTGAATGAGGCCTGTGAATCAGTGATACAGACCGCCTGCAAGCACATACGGTCTGGAGACCCAATGTAGGTGGCTCTCAGTTACCACTAAAACCTGTCCAGAAATGTGCAAACTAGCAATTCATACAGGGCTGGAGGTGTGAACCGAGCTCTGTCTTCATTCTTGCTATATAAGCAGGCTAGTATTTTTATAACAGGGCTGGTTTAGCACTGGTGAAGGACGTAGTTGTCTCAGGTGCTTAGATTAAATTTGCAGCACTTGATGTGCTAATTTCTCTTACTACGTAAGTCTTTAGCAATATCACAAAGAAAAGTAACAAGCCTTGAAAGGCCGGTTAAGCAAACCCATACTGCAGAGAGAAATGTCTCCTTTATCAGGTCTGATACATATTATCTCCTGAGCCGGATTTTATGTAAAACATTTCTTGTGATTTTGTCGTATATCAGAACTGAAACAATGGAATTTAAGAGGATACAAATGTGGCATACAGTTGTTTTAGATGTAATCTTTTTGAAGGAAGAGAGAGATCTTCACTGTGATTGAATGTCTTATCTATGGTTCGTTGGAAAGACTGATTTGGCAACACCAACTGTTACGAGGAAGCTCAGCATGATTATAACAGTCTGTTGCCTAACTTTTTTCTTCTGTTTGCAGGATTCTGTCTTGCCTGATGGAGCACTTGTATACCGAGAAGATGGTAGAGGACTGTGAGCATAGGCTCCTGGAGCTCCAGTATTTTATATCTCGTGATTGGAAGTGAGTACTGTAAAACAAGATTTATCCTCACTTGATGCTTGTATTCAGTGTTTGATGCATTAGCAGTTCCTTGTAAAACAGTATAGCTTATGCTTGTTCAAAAGAGGACTTTTAAGCATGCCGGGTCTGTAGGGCACTAATGCCTGTCTAGAACAGCAGAAGCAAAAGCTGCTTAGAAAAAGTTAGTGTGATGCCCACTTAAATCAGGTACTCACTTAGAAATTATGCAGCCCTAAAAAGCATCTCAAGTTTGAGCTCTGAAATTCAATGCATCTTTAACTAAAAGAAGTCTCTCAGGCCATACTGAAGTTGAAGGTCACTTTCTGTGCAGTTTTAGCTGCTCTGAGCGCTACCGTATGGAAGTTAAGAAAACCAAGCTACTAAGTATAACAAAGAGACACTGTGTGAGAGGCTCCCTGCTTCCATTTCTGCCTTTTTTAAAATTTTCTAGGTGTGATTACAGCCTGTAGAGCAGGTGTAATTCCCTTTGGAGCACTGCTTTTCCAAGTTTCTCATCCAAAGATGGCAGTGCTTTGTTTTAAATATATACAGAGCCCTGTGTATGTGTGGGTTAAGATGAGGAGAGTATAAATTTGATAAACGTGACCAGTGAGGAAAGAAAAAGTGTTTGGCTTTTCTTCTGGAGAGGACTGAGAGGTGAGGAAGTAGAGTACCTCAAATGGGGTTACTTCAAGACATGGAATAATTGTTCTCAGTGACCACAGGGAGTGTAAGGCAAGAAGTCATGGGCTTTGATTACTGCAAAGGGTATTCAAATCAAACATTAAGAAAATCTGACACGAAGCTATGTATCTATGGGCAGCATTGCCAGTAGTTAAGAGCTGACATGCTCTGTGAACCCTCTGCTTTTAAAATACATGGGGCTTCATGGACCAGAGAGTTTAGGGCTTTGTGGCTGTTTATTTAGTCATCTCGATAACTGTCTCCATAGGGAGACAAGAATACTCTTAACTTTTTTCCCTGCTCTTCCTGTTTCCCTTCATTGCTGGTTCTCCTGCCTGTGCCATGTTTCCAGCAGGTAATTCATTGCTTGAGCCAAACTTAAGTGATTGGAAGAAGTAAGACTGAGTATTTGCATTTTGCTGGGAGTAAGGATAATTCTAATTCATATTGCAGGCTGGGCAACATTAGCTCATCTTGTTCAACCACTGTTTCCTAAAACTGGCTTACGAAACCTGTTGTATTAACTCTGCGCCTAGCACAGATGCATGGAGTAGAAATGGTTTTCTTACTACTTTTATCATTATCTATGTAATTGTGTCCACTGATACCACTTGATGTTTGCCTTCTAAAGTGTTGTTAGTGAAGTTTCCATTTTGGAAAGTTGGCAATATCTCACTTAGCTTTAATGTAATTAGACGTCCTATTAAGAGATCTGCGCTTGCAGTTTTTTTGTATGCAAAAGCAAGGGATGCTGAGTCTTCAATTAGCTCAAATCCAGAGCAGACAATAATTAATCTAACTCAGATTTTTATGAAGCTGGCATTTCAAAATGGCAGCAGTACAAAGTACACGTAAGATGTTATACAAGCAAAACATGGTATGTACCTGCCTTTTTGCTGCTTTAGGATATCAAGGAGATGATTTCTTTTCTCATGTGTCAGCATTTGGCTGGCATGCTGCAGAAGAGAATGGGAGGCGCTTCAAGAAACGTTGAAGATTTAATCTGTAATTAAAGATCTTGGTGTATTTTTGCAATGTTAGGGAATTGATTCCAAATTGAGTGACAGGCATTTTGCCATCTGTTGGTTCAGTTGGTTAGACACCGCTGCTAAATGACGTGGCGGTGTATGAAACTTGAAGTAGATTTTTCTGCCTCAAAAGCATTTCAGAACATGAAAAACGTTAAAGGTTTGAACAAAGTGCTAGTGGTAACTTTTCTGTTTGCAGATTGGATACAGTCCTTTACCGCAAGTGTCAGGGAGATGCCTCCCGTCTCTGCCATACCCATGGCTGGAATGAGACTAGTGAGCTGATGCCTCCAGGGGCTGTTTTCTCCTGCTTGTACAGGCATGCGTACCGCACAGAGGAGCAAGGAAGGAGGGTAAGTGCTAGAGTGCAACTACTGCTCTTTGATCTGTGACAGAAGGGTTGTACGTACGTTTGGAAGTTGGACACACTGTGCTAAAAGTGCAAGAACTCGCAAAAGCTACTTAAAAGCGTTTACCGTAGGTGGTACTTGCACTGCTTCGGATGCCCGGCTCCTCCTCAAGTGTGCCTTGAAGGTCTATGTTGTTGTTCTGGTAAGGCAAAATAGCCACAGCAAGATGTGACAATTGCCCGCAGGGAGAACTGTGTGCTGACAGCAACTTGTGTTTGTCTGTTTAGACACAGTGCAAGTCCTCCCCCTTGTCTTTCCAAAGAGGAATGTGATTCCTTGTAGATAGCTAGCATAGCTGCAAAATTGGTTTTATGCAAAAAGGAGTTCCAAGCCCAGCTTTCCTAGGCTGTTTCTAATTAAGTTTTGATTTGAGTACAGCTTCAGATTATACTCCATTAAATTCTTCCTATTGATATAAAGCATCCTTTCAGTTCTTTGGAGCATACTGTACTGGTAAATGTGCTTATGCTGTCTTTAAAGATGACAGTAGAGATCTGGCTTGCTGCCGTGCAATCTGGAGATCCACCATAATCACATCCGTTTTGGTTCAGAGCTGCTCTTCAAGTTTGCTGCCCTCTTGTGCATTTATCCAGGCACTCCCTTGAAAGCAGCTGGGTACTCGGTTCCATTGCTTTTGGGACTGTAATGTACACAGCCCCTAGGAGTTGGTGGGTTTACACAATGGCCTGGCTTAAAAATTAATTTCTACAGCTTGATTTAAAAGGTCTTCTGTGGCAGAGGTCAAGTATTGATTGAAAGCATCTCTCTTTTAGGAATAATTTTTTTTAATGCAGTTTCTTAGTGTGCTGAGTTGAGACTTTTTAATTCCATTTTATATTAGTGCTGACCAAAGAAATCAATAGCCAGCCTGCAAATAATCTATCAGAGAGAGAAAAGGCTTTTAAATGTATTTTTCTTGTGGAAAGTAGGCTAAGGGAGCAGCTGTCATTTTGAAATTTAGCGTTTGAAAGCAAACTCATCCGAGGTTAGATCTGTACTTTTTTCCAGTGCTGTCCACAAAACACTAGGTAACTTCCAGTGGTTTGGATTTTTAAATGTATGAAGTTTTAAGTTTTGACTGTTGCATTTTAGGTCTGCACTATCCCTGGATTTTCTACAATTTGTTTCTTCCTCAGTCTTGGCAAATGTTGGCTCTGATGTGCTGCAGTGGGGATTGCTGAGAAGAAATTACAGCTGGACTATATTGCCTCATTCTGAGCTTCCCTTTTGGTATTGAGGGCATGAGCTATTTTGACTTTCTTCTCCAGAAGCAGTCTGTAGCTTTGAATGAAAGGGGCAGTGCAGCAGACAATGTAGGGACCTGCTTTGACATTTCATTTCAAAAGGAAAGTGAAGGTTTAAGAGTGTGAGATTTATTTTAGTGGGATGAAAGGAGCCTTCCTCCAAACTACATGACAAAGCTCCAAACTCTTGGAGCCTGGATTGCTTGTGGGGGCCCCAGCAGCCTCATGCTGAGCAGTACAGGACTTCTGTACTTTCTGGGATTGCTGATGGCATTCATGGTCACTCTCAGTACTTCACCTGATAGCATCTTGTTTGCGTTGTATGGATTTAGAGACCCTATATGCTAAACGCGCTTTGCCCTCTTTGCAGCTATCGCGAGAGTGCAGAGCAGAGGTCCAGAGAATCCTCCATCAGCGTGCCATGGATGTGAAGCTGGACCCAGCCCTCCAGGACAAGTGCATGATTGACTTAGGGAAGTGGTGCAGTGAAAAAACAGAGACAGGGCAGGTACTGTACACAGTAACACTGCTACTTCTTTTGCAAAGCTGGAAGGGTGGAAGGGGCAAAAAAGGGCATAAAGGGACATCTTGTTGTTAGCTGTCTCTCTATATCTGAGAATATATTAAAAATGTGTGCAGTTTGAAACATTATCTACACTAGACTGAGAGACGGAGGTGAGGCGAAGAAGCTTTGCACCTACTGTGTGGCTTCAGTAGGTTCAAATGTGTAGCGGAATGAGAAGGGGAAAGGGGATAGTTAACAAGAAGGACTTTAATGAAGCAATCCCACCCTGACTCTTATTTGTAATATTCTATTACAAGCTTGACATTTCCCACATAAACTTTATCCCATTTCCATTTGGCAAATACTGACATGCTTCCTGTGTTTATACAGAACTGAATTAACATCTGCTGCTACTTAACAAAGTTTCAACAAATACTTTCATGTTAAATTGCTGTGCCCTAGCATAGCTGTAGGGGAGGAGCCATTCTACAGCAGATGCAGTAGAGCGTACACCACTGTCTTTTTGAAGTGCCCATCACAGGTTGTAGTTTGGGTAATTAACCTCTCATTAAGGTTATGTGAAGGCCAAATTAAATGTGGTGTTCCAGAAGAGAAAGCACAGCATGCAGCTTTTGAGAACAAGCGGTAACATCCTAGACCAACATTCTCAATCACTACTACCTAAATGTGTTCTGGGAGTGCCAGCAGAGGAGTGGGATTAAATGAGATTTAGGACTTTACAAGGCGGAGGGCAGTTTCACATGTGTTACAATATTTCAATCCCAAATTTTCAAATTGGGTTCTTGGCTCACACACTAAAATGTCTGGTTTTGTAGGAGCTGGAATGCCTTCAGGACCATCTTGATGACTTGGTGTCTGATTGCAGAGACATAGTGGGAAACCTCACTGAGCTGGAGTCCGAGGTGAGCGGTTTTCAGCCTCGGATAAAGGGAAGAGTTGAGCATGTCATTTTGACATTGATGAAGAAAGTGAGGTTAGAGTAGCTGCAGAAATGCAGCTCTCTGGGATCAAGCAGAGACCATCCGTTCTAACCCGTACAATGTAAGTTTTCATGTGGGGTTCTTGAGGAAGAGAACTGAACAACCGTTCAGGATTTTAGGCTGGTGATTACATTTCTCCTGCTTAAAATCGGTTATGGTATACTGAAGCTAGGATTTCTTCCACAGGTAACCCAGTTACCTTTAGTACAAGTCAAGATATGTCATGGGACTTCATTTTTTGGTCTTGCTTGCAAGTAGTTTTGAGTACCGTATTGCAACTTCCCTGTCCCAAAAATTTTGCAAGAAGTAACTGCCAGGTGCATCATTAGAGGTTTTCAGTGAGGTCAGCAGCTTTACTTATTTTATGAAGCTGCATATTTGACTATCTTGTCCCAAACTGTTCCCCATATCTCTTAAAATTTACATTGTGCCCTAGGGAAAGCTTCCTTCCAGTGGTTACAAAATGGTTTGTTCATAATTATCGTTAATCTTTAACTCCTGCCTAGGTGTAAGGTGATTTCTAGTGCTGTAGCATCCAGTTCAGAGAAGATTGGCTGAAATATCCAAGCAATTAATTTCTGTGGAGACCAGGCTCTTCCCTTAAGCTGGAAGGCTTGTCTTGCATTTGCCACATTGTCAGCAAGAATGAACCCTAGGATTTCCAGAACTGAAGGGCAAAGCTGTCTGGATTGCATCTTTCAAAACCCTGTAAACTGGGTAGAGTTTAGCTTGTTATCACAGGTTTTTTTCAGAGTCCTTTTTTCTTGTCCATTCACTGTGAAAATAAAATATTGCATGTTTTCTGCAGGACATTCAAATTGAAGCCTTGCTGATGAGAGCATGTGAGCCCATTATCCAGACGTTCTGTCATGTGAGTACTCCGTAACAGTGTGAATATCTTTGGGGAAAAAACAGTGTGGGAAAGGTTAGAGGGTTTTAGTATTAGTTCTTAGTGTACTTGCTACATCTCAAAAGTAAAATCAGATGTAAGCAGTTACAAAAGTCTTTAATTAAAAAACCACCCTAAACCAAAAATTCTTAGTTCCATTTAGTATTTCTGCTGTTGTCAGAGCCCTAGCGTAAAAGCTAGAGTTTGAAGATGAAAATTGCCCTGTAATTGGAAAAATCACTCTTTACAGTGGGTTAAAACCTAAACTTTTTCCTTCCTCCTTGCCTGCAAGCATTGTGTCTAGCCACTCCACTCTGTGCAGCTGCTCAGCATTGCTGAAATAACTTCTTGCATTGCTCTAGGATTGAGTAGTTAAATAGCAATGAAAGCACCTAGCTGTAATACTTCATTGAAGCATTGAGTCTCTGCAGTATGTTCTCCTGAGTCTAAAGTGTGCGTGTGCCTGAGGTGATTCTTTTCTGAATTGTATCTATAAATACTTACGTGGTACAATTCTCAGGTGGTCGGTTATGGTGAGCGTAAGCTCACAGTAGAGTGGCACTGCAAGTTCCATTATTTCCTGGTCACAGTGGGCTAAAGGAGCATAAAAATCATGACTTGTAAGAGTAGCTCATTTTTAAGCCTTTCATCTCTTCTTCAGGAGGTTGCAGATAACCAGATTGATTCTGGGGACCTGATGGAGTGTCTAATACAGAACAAACACCAGAAGGAAATGAATGAAAAATGTGCAATCGGAGTTACTCATTTCCAGCTGGTAAGCAGCGCTTTTCTCTGCTATCAATGGAAGCCTGTTCTGTTCGTTGAGGGTGTTGACAGGAATTAGCTAATTATGAAACCCCTCCTTTTTTGAGATTGATTTCCCACTGTACTTAAAATGCTCTTGTGAATTCAGACAGTTGTGCTTGCATGCCTGGTCATAAATGGTCATTTCTGGAGATGATTTATTTTCAGGCTGTCCGTCCTTCCTGGCGTATGGTAGATAGGGTCCCAGCTTCTTCAGAGGTGCAGCGTTCCCCTTGCTTCCGCATTAATAAGTTGTGGACAAAACCATTTGCTTACTATATGATTCAACAAGTGTTCTTTTGGGCAGCACTTTTCATTTTTTTTTCCTCCAAGTGACCGAAGTTGTTTTTCTCATTTCTCTCTTTCAGGTTCAAATGAAAGATTTTAGGTTCTCATACAAGTTTAAAATGGCTTGCAAGGAGGATGTGCTGAAACTGTGCCCCAACATCAAAAAAAAGTACGTAGCACCTTACCAAACAGCAATCTGATTGTTCAATATCTTTATCAACGATCTGG
>NW_009198164.1:0-2406 GCF_000690835.1 Fulmarus glacialis
CTCAACGTCTCGGCCGGGCGGGCGCTGGACCGCGAGGTGCTGCCACCGCCCCGGGCCACCGCATCGTCCTCCATCCTCCATCCATCCTGTGTCTACCTGCCTCCATCGTGCGTCCACCTGCCCCCATCCCCCACCCATCCTCTGCCCATCCTGCTCCCATCCCCCACCCATCTGGCCTCCGCCTCGCCTCCATCCTGCACCCATCGTGCCTCCACCTGCATCCGTCCTCTGTCCATCCTCCATCCATCCACCAATCATGTGTCCATCTTCCACTCACCTGCCTCCATCCTGCATCTGCCTGTCCCTCCTCCATCACATCCTCCATCCATCCTGGGTCCATCCTCTGTCCATCCTCCATCCATCCTCGGTCCATCCTCCATCCATCCTCCATCCATCCTCTGTCCATCCTCCATCCATCCTCTGTCCATCCTCCATCCATCCTCCATCCATCCTGGGTCCGTCTTGTGTCCATCCTCCATCCATCCTCCATCCATCCTGGGTCCACCTGCATCCATCCTGTGTCCATCCTTCATTCATCCTCCATCCACCTGTGTTCCTCCTCCATCCATCCTCCATCCATCCTGGGTCCACCTGCATCCATCCTGTGTCCATCCTTCATTCATCCTGTGTTCCTCCTCCATCCATCCTCCATCCATCTGCCCGTGTCCATCCTGGGTCCACCTGCACCCATCCTTCATCCATTCTCCATCCACCTGTGTCCATCCTGTCCCATCCCCCATCCATCCTCCATCCCCCTGTGTCCATTCTCCATCCATCCTCCATCCATCCTATGTCCATCCTGTGTCCATCCTCCATCCAACCTCCATCCATCCACCTGTGTCCATCCTGGGTCCACCTGCACCCATCCTCCTGGGATCCTTCATCCATCCTCCATCCATCCATTCTTCATCCATCCTCCATCCATCCTCCATCCGCCTGTGTCCATCTTGGGTCCACCTGCACCCATCCTCCTGGGATCCTTCATCCATCCTCCATCCACCTGGGTCCATCCTGGGTCCATCCTCCATCCATCCTGCACCCCCCTGGGTGGGGACCCCCTCGGGGGTGTCCCTGTGGGGCAGCCCCCCTCCCACCCCGTGTCCCTGCCCAACGCCCCGTCCCTTGCAGGAGCTGGAGTCCCCGGTGCTGATGGTGGCCCTGACGTGCACCGAGGACGGCTTCTCCCCGGTACGGCCATTGCGCCCGCGGGGACCCCAAGGGGCGCCGGGTGCTCCATGGGGCACGGTCCCACCCTGTGTCCCCCCACCGTGCCCCCCGGCAGGTCGAGTACCGGATCATCGTCCAGGTCCTCAACGAGAACGACAACCGGCCCCACTTCCAGGGGGCCACCGACCTCACCCACAACGTCAGCGAGGTGCCGGGATGGGGACGGGGATGGGGACGGAGAGGGGGACAGGGATGGGCATGGGCATGGATTGGGGATGGGGATGGAGACGGGCATGGGGAGGGAGGTGGGGACAGGCATGGTCATGGTCATGGTCATGGTGACAGGGATGGGGATGGGCACCAGGACAATGACGGCCATGGGCATGGATTGGGGACGAGAACGGGGATGGGGACAGGGACAGAGAGGAGGACAGGCATGGTGATGGTCATGGTGACAGGGATGGAGATGGGTGCTGGGACAGGGATGGCCATGGGCATGGATTGGGGACAGGGATGGAGATGGGGATGGGGACAGAGGTGGGGACAGGCATGGTCATGGTGACAGGGAAGGGGACAGAGATGGGGATGGCCACCAGGACAAGGGATGGTTGTAGGCATGGGCATGGGGACAGGGATGGGGACAAGGATGGCCATGGGCATGGATTGGGGACGGGGATGGAGATGGGCATGGGGACAGAGATGGGGACAGGCATGGTCATGATCATGGTGACAGGGACAGGGATGGTGCTGGGACAAGGATGGCCATGGGCATGGATTGGGGACGGGGATGGAGATGGGGACAGGCGTGGCCATGGTCACGGTGACAGGGATGAGGATGGGCAGCGGGACAGGGATGGCCATGGGCATGGATTGGGGAAGGGGATGAGGATCAGGACGGAGATGGGGACAGGCGTGGTCGTGGTCACGGTCACGGTGTCAGGGATGGGCACCAGGATAGGATCATCACAGGCATGGCCATGGGGACAGGGATGGGCACTGGGACAGGAATGGGGACAGAGACAGGGATGGGAATAGGGATGGTGGGGACGGGGACAGGGCTGGTGCTGGGAGAAGGTGGGGTGCCCAGGAAGGACGGGGACACCCAGGAGGGACAGGGACACCCAAGAGGGATGGGGACACCCAGGAGGGACGGGGATGCCCAGGAGGAGATGGGGACACCCAGGAGGGATGGGGACACCCAAGAGGGATGGGGACGCCCAAGAGGGATGGGGACACCCA
>NW_009198164.1:2514-2902 GCF_000690835.1 Fulmarus glacialis
CGCTCAGAAGGTGATGGGGACACCCAAGAGGGATGGGGACACCCATGGAGGGCTGGGGACACCCAGAAGGGACAGGGTCACCTGGGAGGGGATGGGGACACCCAGGAGGGATGGGGACACCCAAGAGGGATGGGGACACTCTGAAGGAGATGGGGACACCCAAGTGGGACAGGGACACCCAAGAGGAGATGGGGACACCCAGGTGGGTTTGGGGGCACCGGGGTGTGTTTGGGGTGCCGGTGGGTGCCGGTGGTGACGATTCGGTGCCCTCAGCTGGCGGCCGTGCACTCGGTGGTGTTCAGCACGGAGGCGGAGGACGCCGACGGGGACACGCTGATGTACGTCATCGACACGGCCTCGGTGAGCCCGGGGGCGGGGATGAGGGGGG
>NW_009198165.1:0-11812 GCF_000690835.1 Fulmarus glacialis
TTATACATATAATTATATATCAATATGTTATCGATATATATTATTTAAAGGCCACAGTTCAAAAAGCCAGCCAGCTGTGTTGAAAAAGAGAGAAGAGTACTTTTTATCGAAAGTGGCCTTTGCCTCTTCAAAGCTGGGATTGCCTTCTGGGAACTTTCTTTTTGGTCTTAGAAAATTTCAAGAGTTAAGTTTAACTTTATTCCTTCTCTATTAAAGAGAGAAGAAAAACAAACTTTTTTTGGAAGATACAGATTGTCTGTCTTAATGACAGTGTAAGTATGCATATCCTCAAAAATACCATTTTCTTCCAAATTGTCTGATCCTTCAGTTTAACAGGTATTACTCAAAAAAGTAAAACCCCTTTGTTTTCCCTGTCTTTGGATGGACTTTGCCTGTATCAAAACTATCATCTTTTCTGCAGTACTGCTACCTAACCACATATTCCCTGTCCAGTATTCGTGTACCCATTACTCCTCTTTAGCCATAGAATATCGCACTTTTCCTTCCTTTCCTTGAAAGTGTTCTCCCACATCAGATTCCTTTCCAGTTTTATCTGTACCATTTCATGGCACGAGTTTGTTCTTATGTATTTATCTTGTTCCTTTATAACCACAACCTTCTCTAATTTTTACTTCTGTATATACCTTTCCTGTTCTCTAGCCACATTTGCTTAACACCCTTCCTTCCTCTGATTCTAGGTCCATTGCCAAAAACGCAATTTCTGTGACTAACTGACAGTCAGAGACAAAATCTCATCCCAGATGATCTTACTTACCAACAGAGTTTATTCAGGTCTCCTTTCAGCAAAACCACGGTTTGCATTTTTGCTCTCTGCGTTCTAAGCATCATCAGCTACAGTATTGCACACTCATCCGAACTGCTTGCAATTTCATATTCCAATTAACCAGAAGCGACTTCATCTCTCCTTGCTTTCTCTGCGTTAAAAGATCAGTAAATTCTTTAGCTGTCCTGCTAACAAAGTGCAGGTGCCCTGATGCACATTCCTATCTCTGCCAGTAACCTGGGTTGTTTGCAGCCCCTGCAATAAGAGCCCATATGTTAAGCCCGTATTATTATCCCTTCTATTTCTTGCACTAGTATAGAAATTGAGAGGCATGGTCTGCGTACCACCCAGCTAGCTTGAAATCTATGGTACAGTCCTCATTAGGTTCACCCACTGACTTGCAAAAAATACCTTTCTCTTGTGAGAAGTAGATTCCAGCCTTACCCTTGGAAGGATGTTCTACGAAGGAAAAACTCCCACTCCTGAAGGACACGCATGTTCCTGTGAACGGACATTCGACTAGACAGACTACAAGATGACTGAGTGCTCAAGCAGTCACATTAGTGATATGATACAACAGCAAGTAAGTTTTTGGCCTTTATTTGAAGGCTTTTAACAGTTACATTAAGAATTGTCATTGCAAACCAGGAATTTTTAAGAAATTGAACAATAAAAGTTAAAAAAACATCCACAAGTCCACCTGCAAGTAAGACATGTTGGTACAGAAAGGAGATGTGAGCTTTTTTGCTTCTTCCATTGTGTTCATTTTTCAAATATCTGATAAAACTAAGATACTAAGAAAGGTTGGATGCTATCGGAATTGTTCTGGCAGGTGAGCATTTAATATTTAACAGCATATACTGTACCAGTGTAACAGAGTAGCTATGTTAAGTCTATGGGTTTGAGTTGGGCTTATTGTTGTTATTTTCTTCCCAAAAAGGACATTAAAAAAACAGATTATGCCAAGATATCTATAATGTAGTCATAAGCTGACTACATGACTTTGTCCCCACTCTATTTATAACTCATCTTGGTAGCAAAGAAGTGATGTAAGCAATTGGAAATCCTAGCAGCATTTGACTTACAAGACTGCAGTTTCAATTTAGTTTTATAATGCACGTCCACACATTCAACAGTCTCACAAGGCGCACCACAGCAGTATTTCTGACTCATCGTTCTCTTAGCATAAGAAGATATTTACTTGCTTTGCTAACAGAGATCAAAATCAACCTAATGCAGCCCTTCTGATGACCCGGGTGCCTCACAGTTCCACACATGCAATCCTGTTAGAGATCCTTGAAGCAACCAGGTCCCAGTGCGCAACTAGACTGCAAAGAGCAGACACCCAAGAAGTACTTTTCAAATTCAGCCACATGCTATTGCCATCTTTCGCTTTGAGTTGCTGGAATAATGGAGTATTTAGAGTCGAAAAAATATGCTTCCGATCTCAAAGCAAGTAAGTAATGGTAAAGAAGATTTTATGTGCATCAAAACCCCCGTTCTATGTCTGCGCTTCTGTAGCCCAACACCAGTTTTGCAATACCAGTAGGCAATGCCAGCAATGCCTATTCTTTAGAATAAGGCATCCATAGAGCACTTCGGGGGCAGGGAGGGTGTTCTCCAGCATGATACAGAACCCTGCAGGGAACACTTCCAATTTCAAGGTTAGATACGTCACATAAGCACTTCTCTGAAGACGCTGGTCTGTGCACGCGTCAGTGACAGTAACATTTAAGCTCATCTATGACACACACTTCAAATGAAACAAATCAACTAAGTTTACAGTCAATCTGTTGATAGAGACTGGTGACAGATGCAGTTAACATCTTATTTGTTCATAGCTAATAACCAGTGTTTTAGCAGTTTTAAAACACTTTAAACACACTTAAAGTCACGTGACAGCATTCCTGTTATGCAGCCCCATTCTCACTCCATTAGGAGGAGGAAGCCAACAATACACTCACATTTCATCTGCTTGTGGGAAGGGGGGGGAAAAAACCAAACCCAAAACTCAAGCAATGGTTTCCCCCAGCACACTCCAAGGAAAGTTTCAACATTACTGCTACTCAAGTTAGCAGTAACTATAACTAGGACTAGGGAATGAAAGCTGATATTCCAGGTCCTGCAAACTTCATCATGAAAACTGTCACGAACATTAGCTTTGCCTAATCGTATCTGAAAGCACGAGAGACTCCAGTAGACATGACACTCTTGAAATACAGAACTTTATTTAGAAACTGCTTAAAATAGAAAAACCCTGTCAAGAAAAATCCAAGTCAAATATGGTTTCTCAGTAAAATGGAGTTTTAGGGCAACAAGTCTAAAAGGCCACCAGAGAAATAGCACCACTGCAATTTTAAACAATGGCTAGATACTTGCATTTTTGGCATTCACTGAATTTGGGTTTTTCTCTGAATTTCACAAAGATTCATGCACTACACAACAATTACCATAAAATGCTCTCCTACACACATTTTAGGACAAGCTACCACCAGAAACAAATGAATACAAGCACAACAGGACTGATCAATCTCAGTAGTGAAGGGGGATCAGAAGTCTTGCAGGATCTTGCCAAACACAACAGTAATGAGGGGCATGATAGCAAAAAAGGACAGTTAAGGAAAGTACTTTAAATATTAATATTTAAGTTAGTCTCAGTACTGTATTTTCTGCAATAACATTAGGTCTGTTAGCCAGCATCTTTTAGTTTTTACCCCAGAAGACTACTGAACTGGCAAGTATTATTAATAGACATGCCCTGGTTTGGGGGGAGGGGGCGGAGGGGACCAAAAAAAAGAAAAAAGAGACAAAAAAGTCATCATCCTCATGTGCTCAATTCATTTTCATTCTAAGATAGTTGCACAGTGCAAATCCTGTTACAACTATTGGATTTGATGAGCATTCCTTGGGATGCGAAAGAAAAAAGAACAAGTGAGAGACCAAAAAGTATACCAACAAAAATAAAAAGAAACAGGACAAATAGAAACAAGAGCCAGGAAGGAAAATTACTTCTGAAGAACATTTTAGGCAGTAAGACTGGATGTCCTTTGCTTTTTTTTGTTGTTTTGTTTTTGTTACAGAAAACACAGTACATTTTGGCAAAGTCATTAGCCACAATGCCACAGAAAAAGGCTTTCGCACTCTTCAAGGTAATTTATGTGTCTCAGCTGTTCATACTCCCTCTAATCTTGTGACAGGCAACGTTAAGGCCTATTTCATCGAGAACTAATCACTTAGTAAGCAGCTTTACGTAGGAATGGAGTTTTGTTTTAATAGCCCCTTTTGAGTACTTGCTGACAAAGTGAGATTGCCATGCAAGGCCTCTCAGACAGCAGTGAACGGAGTTAAACAAGCATCCACCCCAATATGAAGCACATAAAATCTCCTGTCACATTACTTCAATTTGGCATATGGAAGCATATTTTAAATACTCTTAAGGCATTTTATTATAATTTCTGTGCTGCAATTTCACATTAACTCAATCTTTCTGTGAGTCAGAGTCTTTAATTTCTCTACTACACACCACCCTAGATACAAAAAGAGTCTTCCCACAAACCAGTGTTTTACCAGCAAACCATTCTGCAACAAGTTCCAAATATTCAGCCTCTTGCTCCCTAAATATACCACTTAGATGTGAATACTGCTCTGCTACAAAGTGAGAAAGAGCTCCTAACTCAAACCCACTGTAAAAAGTGAAACTTCCGCAAAGTGCACTTTAAGAAGAGGTACTTTTTTTGCTTATGAAAAGAAACCAGTGAGTCCTCTAAGAATAAAGTGGAGTATTTTACAGTTAAGCACATGATCTGGGGCAAAGAATTCCGATGTTGCTGCTCTGCTGGTACAGTATGTGGTCTGTTAATACTCTTCTTGTTCCTCCTGCGGTGCTCCTTCGTCAGGTATCACAAAGCCTTCCTGAAGGGGAATAAAACAAGTGCTTTAATGAAAATCTGATGTCAAACCAGTTCCTGCTGCTCTGTATGCTCTTTTTTTTCCCCCTTTTACTTAGGATAGATACCCTTAAGTCACCGTTTACAGTGTCAAGATATATTACTAGAAGAGTTATTTTCCTCATCTTTGATCTATTTGTTACATATTCTTCATGAAAGGCTAACCTTGTTTGTTGCCTGACTATAATTATGTTATCTGTTCCTTTATTACAGGAAAAAGCTAGGCCATAAACCTAAAGGAAAAAAAAAAAAACCAAACCAAAAAACAACCAAGTAGAAATAGAGGGAGCCCTGGAAAGCAAACCAGCTTCCAATTACAAGGGGAGGGAGGAACTATGCAATACAATTTATACCAGATTACTTACATCTGTGGCATAAAGAATTTCCACAATCCTCTGCAACACTGGATCATTCTCCCCTTCATTCTCCTGGCAGATCAATTCAATGTTCCTCAATTTGCCAAAGTAGAAGTCCCTCTCCTTCTCCAGATCTTCAACAGTAAGTTTCAATACATTGATCTGCCAAAGGGCATCAGTAATAATTTATTCACCAAAATCAGAATTCAGTAGTATCTATTCAAAGGGCAGGGTGCCCAAAGTTCTCAGAAGGGCGTTAATATGCAAAGCACTTCAGCAGTAACCAAGATGGAGGGAGAAGGGGGACTGTGAGAGGAGGAAAAGGTCTATTTCTCAAATTGTAATATTATTGCCACAACAAACACCCAGTCCAACACATGCAATACCACTTAGAAATTCTAAAGGCTTATTATGTGAGATAGGTAAAGCGCTAACTGCCTGCAGTTTTCCCTGCTAACACATTCTTTCAAGACAACTCTCAGACGGATGGCAGTTTTAGTTGTATTACATTGAGTATTTCAGTGAAGTAGCAGCTGCTCATAGCTCAGTTGGAATGCTGTGATAGCTGCCACACAGCTGTGGAAATACTTAAAAACAATGCTATGTGTGATATGGCACACACTAGGTTTAAATGTCTGGGTACTCATGTACTGCAGAAGGGGTTTCACTCCTATCAGGAGAGGAAGACCATTATAATGAAGGCTTCCGATTAAGTGATTTTAAATGAGCTTACTATATTCAGATCATTTTCTTCCACCTGCCTGACCCAGTCATTTCACGCTATTAAAAAAAAAAGTCTGCACATAGATCTATAAAGCACAGGTCAGTACACAGGGCCATTTTGGTCAACACACCTGCTCAATCAATCCTGCTGATTCATCATCTCCTGCAGCCTTTTTGACCATTCCAGTACCAGCTTTTGGAGTTGCTGCGGTCCTCTGTGTAACAATGGGCCTCTGTGGGGCTGCAAGATTAATTCAGCGTTAGTTCCTCCCAGAACATCTTTCTTCCTCCTATAAAGGTACTATCCCCCTTCCAAACATGCTTAGGCATGTAAGAGTTTGGAGATATGTTCCTTCCTTCTTCTTGACTCTATGTGACATGTCCTTTTTTTTTTTTTTTGGCATGTGTTGGCACCAATCCTTGCCATTTTCTCTTTTAGAGAAGATTGTTCTTTCTGTAGCTTCCAGATACCTGGGTACTACAGGATGACTCAGTGTTTGAAGTCTAGCACCTCTGAAACAAGATGCAAAATACTGTAATTTCATACACTGATTTTAAATAGCAACCCAGCCTTATTTTCCCCAGAGTTTTTAATGATCTAGGTAATCTTTTAACTATTTTCTCTACCTGCACTGCTAGAACTGAGAGATTTCTTGGGTTTGTTCACAACTGGAGCAACAAGGTTTGGTGCTACTGTCTCTTGGCCTTGTCGAGCAGCAACAGGATCATACTCCTTCCCATCATAGTTTGCATCAAAAAATTTTTTGAACCACTGAACAAATTCAAAGTTGTCCTGAAATTTTCCTTTCACTAGTTTGTCCACAGGAATTATCTGGAGGGGGAAAAAAAAAGTCAAACTCAGATTAAGGGTGAAGAACCTCTCTCTCTTTTTATATAAAGTTTTAAAATTAGTGCACTCAGAGATATGCAAATGCAATTCTTTGTCCAGTCTAGAGAAAATCCTCCTTGAACATAACTGTATGTCAAATAGTAGGATTTTTGCTAATAATTGGAATTAAGAACAAATCATGCTTTCACTGGGAGGGTCCAAATAATTTTAAGTAATTCTGCAGCAAGGTTTCTGCTACACCAAGTTTCAACACAAAACTTCTTTCTGTAAATTTGAAGCTGGCTCATCCAGTGCTAGGTTTCATGAATCTGGGCTGCTAACACACAGAACTGCTACAAGATCTAAACATCACCTCTTTAGTAGATTACAATTATGGTTTCTCTGGAATGAGGAGTATAACTGAAGATTATTAAAAAGATGCAGCAAATTGTGAAGTCTTGTCTGTAGGCCACGAGCTGAGAGCCCATGACCTGGCAGGGGCCAGGAGCCATTACCATTACGTGATCATTCAGCATTTGGAAGCATGGCTGGCTGTCCAGTTCTGGACATACTGCACAAGCTACTTCCCCCAAGCAGAAAACCAACTAAGTGTGTGTGGAAGCTGCTAGCCAACACAGAATGAGATGCCTTCTTCAAGACAGGGAAAAGCATTAACACAGAAGTGTTCTGCATCATATCAAACATGCTGTCAGTAACTATTACCTAGATAAATCACCCTTCCATAAGCATAACTATCATTCGATCTGAAAAAGTTTTTTCGCAGATCTCATTTTCACTAGCTCAAAATTACATATGCTTGTACAGAGAAATTTGAAATCCTTAGGACTACCACATCAGCAGGTTATGGGAACATACCTGGTACAAAGATGGTTCAAACAGGAAGCTCAAGTAAACCTTATCTCAGAAATTTCAATATTAGTCTGTGCTACATAAGTTGCAGAGAATTAAAATGGAAAAATTCATCTCATCATTAAGAACTGGAATCCTAACCTTAGCTGGAGTAAAGCACATACTGTCCTAAATCAAGTGAGGACCCCAAGGCAAACCAAAAACCAAAAGTTTTGAGATTTATGAACCAAAAGAAAACTCTGTTCCCAGATTTTTTCAGCTCTAAATTTGAAAGTACATTCCATCTACTTTGCTATTAAGAGCCCAGAGAATCATTTACAACCCAGCTTACTTTGTCAACACCCATTCGTTTAAAACCTGCTTGTAGAACCTTGAAGTTTTGAATGTACTCATGTTCCAATTTTGCTTGAAACTTCACTTTCTTGAGTGCTACAGAACCTGGGAAGAGCATGTCCATGAACTGACAGTATGCAGCACCTGCCAAAAGAAAAAGAATACAAATCCCAGGATGAATCAAGTCAGCTCACTAGCCTACGTAAGTTACTTTTCAGCCAGACCAGCAAACTGACCTGACTCATTCCTCAGCTACACAATCCCTTAAAGGCAACAAAAGCAAGGAAACAGGAACCTTCAGTCTCCTGTTTTGGTGCAGCATGGCCATAAGTAAGCTTAAGCGAGCTGCAGAACCAAACTTTTGGTCTCATGACTTGAACTCTTATGAACAAGAGCAATACTGCCTCCATGATTCCAAGAGAGAAAAAAAAAAAATAATCCAATGAGTTATTTGACTTTCCTTTCTTCACGGATATCAGTGCAAATCTGAGATGTTACACATGTCCAACAGGCACATAAGCTACTCTTACCAACACAAACAGAACTCACTAGAAAAATAATTGTTGTAAAAGTTATGTTTAATCATTGTTAAAATAGTGATACATTTACTTACTACAAACAGAACCTATACACAACTCAAGGTGCCCTCAAAGGTAAGAGGCCAAATTAAGCTGTGTTATATTTAAATCAAGCCTTAATCAAAGAACTGAAAGGAAACTGTTTCTTTCTATTAATTTTAAATCCTTCATGTCCTTCAATTCAGCTCTTACTGTAATAAGAGCAAAAGAGGGATTCAGTTCAGCCACAAAGAGTAGACAACCACCTCCAAAAAAATTAGCTTTTGTAGAACATACACACCCATTAAAAAAAAAGATATTTTTAAACTATATCCTCACTCTGCAGTGAGGATATGCAACTGTATGCCACAGAAAATACAGGCACAACATTCTGAGCATTAGTGCCCCCACCAATATCAATGAAGAGTAATGGGAACCTTAACCTAAAACATCAACCAGCTACATGACAAGCTTTTGTGAGACAGCTAGAGGCCAAGAAGTAATACATCATGGTGTTGCCCTACACTAGTCCATTCATCTCAACCACAGGTAACAGAAAGTCCTATATTGTTCACTTTCTGTCAAGATATTTTGCAGGTCTTTGGGGCTCCCACTTTCACCTGCTACTAGAAGATTGCTGCTCATCCGCTGGTGCAAATAAAAAAAAAGAAAAAAATCTTGCTGTTTGATCTCTGCTGCCTTTCAGTTCACTTGCTGAAGAACTCCAATGCCCAGCTCAAAAACAGATGACTTGCCAGAAATTAGGGTTTTGCTAACTATAGGTAGTCTGAGCAATACACATGATAAAAAAAGAGAGCTCACAGCATAAGCCAAAGGTCGTCTTTTGTGCATTTATGCAACCTCAAATTATTGCTGTCACTACTGCCCTTGCCAAAGGTAGCAAAGCAAGCTTGGAAACTCCCGTTTCCACACGACTATGACAGCCAGTGAAAGCCACTTTCATACCTGCAGAGGCATGAAGTATTTTTGCAGACACAGGAAAGGAACATTACTCAGCGCACACCACATCAACAGCTCTCAGCCTTTTCCTGAAAACAGGTGCGCTGAAATTCTGCAGAGCCTGTATTAATTATCCTCACTTGTCAGAGACAGAGCTCTCACAGCATTCAAGACTCACGCCAACTCTAAGCAAAACTTCTCAGCCATATAAATCAACGCTGCACACGACAGGTTTTTTAATCTGCCTATCTGAAAGTGGACAATGCTTATCATTTGCCTTACTTCTGTGGTTGTAGAGCTTTAGTTCCTTCACCCTTACAGTTCTTCTCCATCATCTCACTAGACAAAAGCCATTACAAATACCTGTCAGATGACTATTTTAAGTCCCCTACTTCTCTGTAATCTTTGTCAATGTTTCTTCCAAAGGCTGTATTGACAGAATGTGCTGGTTTTGGCTGGGATGGAGTTAATTTTCTCCATAGTAGCTAGTATGGGGCGATGTTTTGGATTTGTGCTGGAAACAGTGTTGATAACACAGGGATGTTTTCGCTACTGCTGAGCAGTGCTTACACAGAGTCAAGGCCTTTTCTGCTCCTCACCCCACCAGCAAGGAGGCTGGGGGTGCACAAGAAGCTGGGAGGGGACACAGCTGGGACAGCTGACCCCAACTGACCAAAGGGATATTCCATACCATAAGGCGTCATGCTCAGCATATAAAGCTGGGGGAAGAAGAAGGAAGGGGGAATGTTCAGAGTGATGGAGTTTGTCTTCCCAAGTCACCGTTACGCATGATGGAGCCCTGCTGGAGATGGCTGAACATCTGCCTGCCGATGGGAAGTAGGGAATGAATTCCTCGTTTTGCCTTGTTTGCCTGCGCAGCTTTCGCTTTACCTATTAAACTGTCTTTATCTCAACCCATGAGTTTTCTCACTTTTACCCTACCGATTCTCTCCCCTATCCGACTGGGGGGGGAGTGAGCAAGCGGCTGGGTGGGGCTTAGTTGCCAGCTGGGGTTAAATCACAACACAGTCCCAAACTTATTTTAAATTTATTCCTCCTTTTTTCCACCTCCAATTTCCACATCTCTCACTCTGTGAGCAACACCTTATCTCAAACTCACTGTATGAGCTTCACTTCCACTCTTCACCAAATCCCTTTCACCTGCCTGATGCAGTTATCCAAATCACCATCTTTTACCCAGGCTGCATTTTTAGCCTTGGGTTTTTTTCAGCTCTTACTCCACAGACTATTAGTTTTTATTCATTTCTACAAGCCTCCTCACACACACACACTCTCCTCCCCATGATGACATTTGACTCCATTTCGTTACCACAATCACTTCCCCTTTTCTGCCTACAACTCTGTCTGAGATTCAGCTTTGCCAAAGTCAACTCAAGCCAAAGTAAGCTGGGGTGACACAGACCGACACGCTCCTTTACCATAAGGAGTTGTAAAATCCTGAAGGTGAACCCAAGAGTCACCAGCATGCCTTCCTCACACTGCTCCCCTTCTGCCCACCCAGAATCTTCAGGCACCTCCCAAATCTCCTAATAGTTTTCTTCCATAAAAAATCACATTTGTTTACACTAGTTATTATACTTGTAAGATAAGACTTATTCTATCCATCAAGATTAAATGCTTAATTCCTCATTGGAAGACACCCTCTCCTAAGAGTCTTTTTTTCACATTAACCCCCATTCCTTCTTATTGCATCTATGCTGTACTGAGTCAGAAGAACATGCCTTTTTGTTATGCTTACATTATTAACAACCATTTCAATAAAACTCTAACCATAACCAGATTATAACACTGACCAGGAACTTGTTCATACCAGGAATTAAGCCAACAGCATGGCTATAGAGGGCCAGCATGGTGCAGCTGTACCTCCACAGAACTAGGGTGCACACCACATCTGGAATTCCCCTCACGCTGACCCCCCGTACCTGAGCACAGCTGTTCAATCTTCGTCAGCGTCAGTTGCAGAGACTCATTGATCCACGCGAGCATGTCATGTCGACTCAAGTTATCGCTGGTCACTGAAGTAGAATACACATTAACTGCCATTTTCTGAAAGACAGAACCAAAGGCGTAAGTACCACAAACGTTAATGCCGCACGTTTTCACCGCTTCTGTTAAGACAGGCTCACTAGGCTGCCGTGGAGGCGCTTCCTTTTGGGCCCTCATGACCCAACAGCCACGCGTGACATGATGCACAGGAAACGCGATAAAGCTGTCTGCTGCGAACAGCTGGGAGGACCTCATTTCATCGCAACTAGAGGACGCGGTTTCGTGCTGTTTGAAGAAAAATTAGCACCGAGGCACTCACAGGGAAACTCTGACGAAAGGAATCACGGCTGCGGCGAGTTATTCATCCCTCTCATCCACGCCAACCGAGCACGGCAGGAACACTTCCCGACCGACCACGGTATCTCCAGGGAGAAATACCAAGCGGC
>NW_009198166.1:0-17930 GCF_000690835.1 Fulmarus glacialis
ACATATTCTCACTCCTCTCTCTGCTGCTGCTGGTGTTGCGCAGGTTTTTTTCCCCCTTCTTAAACATGTTATCACAGAGGCACTACCACCGTCACTGATGGGCTCGGTCTTGGCCAGCATTGGGTCTGTCTTGGAGCTGGCTGGCATTGGCTCTGTCGGACATAGGGGAAGCTTCTAGCAGCTTCTCACAGAAGCCCTGTAGCCCCCCCCTCCCCCGCTACCAAAACCTTGCCATGAAACCCAATACACAACCCCATTGTCCACCATCAGCTTATATTTCCCTCCCTCCAATGCTGATAAGACTTATTCTGTATCTCTTCTCTGACTCTTCCAAACTTCACTTTTAGCTAACTTTGTGTCTGGACTGTTTATAATATGTTCATTTTTAACGTTCCTCTGCATTAAAAGTCTCTTCTTACTGCTTCTGTCCCTCCTTTACTATCATCATTTCAACCCCATTTCTTCACACTTCTTATCCAATTTGTGGCAGTTTGCTTTTGTTGCTTCTTCATTTCTAAACTTTAACTAAACCCTGATTCTGATCTCATGACCACATGTAGAAACCCAGACCAGGAAGGCTGTAGTCTATCTGATTTTTATCTTCCTACTAATCTGACTGTTACTTCTGACAAAAATTTGGAATTTATTCTCATAAGTTCAAAAGAATACGACAAAAGCACCATACTTAAATCAAATGACAATTTTCTTTCTTTGATCCTGGTTCAGCAAAGTCCTTGCACTATGCCTACCATTTAGCCTGAGCATAAATCTCATTAAAATCAAGCACGTGCTTAAGGCCCTAAAATAAGCTCTCCTGGCAACAGACATCTGTAACTAGTTAGAAACATTTAACCATCCATAACTATCTTTCTGCAGTGTGCTCCTGCTTCTATTGCTGCATTATCAATCTTCATTCCTGTCTCTTTGTGCCTGGACAGAAATTGCTTTGGTTCTTGAAAATCTAGCTCACTCGAATTTATTCCTATCCCCTTCCCTTCCTCCTTTCTGTGCATGTAAAAATCTTTCTTTTCTATCAGCAAGCCTCATTGAAAAGCAGACCAAACACACATCCTCTGCGTGTCACGGTGACTTTGAGCCCTCTTTCCTCTGTCTTTTGTAACTTTTTACCCTAGAAATTCCGCATGCCCCCTGTGGGAAATGCGGATAGTGCATGATTTTAACCTTTTTAGTTTCAGGTTATTCAGCAAGATATTCTGTGGATCCTATTAATGGCTTCAACCTCCGAAGTGCAAGTTTCAAACCATGACAAGCTTTTGAAAATACTTGTCTGCAACAGTTTTTTAACTTCTTTTTTTCCTGGATTGCTTCCCACTGTAATCAGCAATCTTTTCAGACATATTAAACCTCCTCCAGCAATAATTTCTCCTCACCTGATTTTGTCTATAAGGCTTCAAGCTCTGATTTGTTTCCAGCTCTCTTTTTTTTTTTTTTTTTTTGAGGTTCTCTAGATATCTCAATAAACTGTATTCCATACCTAGTATCTCATGTCTATCTCCAAAGGGAATTACTAACAACGGTAACTCAGGTTTGCTTTAGTCTGTATGAATTCTCTAAAATCTGTTTACACTAAAGCTACCAACGAATTTTCAACTACCTCTTCTGTTTGAATCCTTCCCTCCTATTCTATCACTATCCACAACTGAACTTATGTTAATGGCACATTTGAATTTCAGGGCAGAAGTTATTAACCTGTTAACCAGGGTATGCGTTTTGCTGAGTTTTACAAGGTGACTGACGAGTTAGATTTCATGACAAACAGGATCAGGATGCGGAAGGTGGAGCCAGAGGTTGGATCTGAAGCCAGCAGTTCAGCAGTATTGATTTGATTGCAAGCCAGCGGAAAGTTTCCCTTCTTTGACTTCTAGAAGTTTCCACCTTGGCCCTTAATACACACATGGTGAGATGGCATGATGGGAGCGTGAGATGTTTGTGTTAATACAGGTGTAATAAGACTATTCACTCAAATGTTTAAGAAAAAAGGAAGCAGGCAGTCCTAACACGGGACTTTTTTTAGTGATTTTTTTTTTTAATCACTTAGGCTCAGATCGTTGAAAGAATTTAGCATCCTAATTTTCAATTAAAATCAGTGAAATCGCTCCATGACATGAATGGCTATTACATGCGTAAATACCATTTAATTCTGGAGCTTTGATCTTTTGGCAGCCTTTTTACTGGCCTCCAGAGAGGTCAGTGAAACTAATGAAAAAATTAACATCAACCATTTTGAGTCAGGGCTGAAACAGAGAACCTCAGATTTCCTGGTTGCATGATATTAGAAAGAAGTGAATTCCTTTCATCTAAATATAGCTCTCCCTCCACCATCTTCATATGTAAAATTCAGAGGCTTAACTCCCCCACTACTATCAGTGAGATGCTTTTCCCAAGCCACTTTCAGAAAAAGCCATCAGAAATTGTTGCTAAATGTCATTTTCAGTATCAGCATTGCAGCTTCTGTCCACTGCAGATTAAAAGTCTCTTTCAAGCACCGCTTTGAATTTAGTAAATCACAGTAGCACTCTAGCTATCCCATAATCTCTACTGGAACACTTTCCTGGCATATTTAGACTGCAAATGTATTTCTATCAGCACCGTGGAAGTCAGGAGACTGTGACACCTCTTTGCTACAACAAGGTTCTAGAGGAGAATGAAAGCTTTTAATTTTTAGCAATCCCTTTAAGGAGTACAGTATTACTGTGGCAGGGGTATTTTCGTTTTAGGGCTAGGCAGATCCAAGTTGGTAATAAAACAAACTTTTATTCTTTGTATTATATGTTCCCTATTACTCAGTTTTATTTAAAAATCTCTTCTCTGTGGAATATGTTGTTCAAAATGCCTGAAGTAATAATTATTACAATTAATAGCATTATGGTATTTCAGTTTACATATTAATGAAGAGAGAATTAGTGATAATTAGCTACATGTATTAAATATTAGAAACCAGGAAGCTTTTAAGCTGAATTTAGCATGTTTCATTGGTTAATATCTATTGGGTTTTTTTCATTTACGACTGTGTAAAACAATATATATTGCCTCCTTAGTACCTTTATTGCACAGAGTTTGGTGATGCAAATGCTCTATTTAAAGTACAAAGTACGCTGTGAGGACATACACGTGAACACAAAAGATCAAGTGTTATAGCCAGGATTCATGCCCCCAACTTCAGGCAGTCACTGTTCCCGTTCTATATCGTAAATGTAGAGGAGCAACTCATGAAAGATTCATGCATTTGGCAGCCTAAGTCACACTTTGCAGGTGACTAACTTGCACCGTGGGGCAGTTTTATACAGATATTTAATCATTTAAGCCCATAACCTAACAGGCATTTAAGCCCCTACTTTCCATTGCAATAAATTTAACAAGGACACCTTGGTCAATCTGCCAGTGTCTAGCGAGACTTTCAAAAGCAACTAGCTACCTAGGGTAGGGTTCAACCCATCTAACTTCAGGTGTCTGCAATGTAAGTATCTATAGCTGAGCTGGCATACAGATTCTGGTTACAGCAAATGGACAAAAATAATCAGCACACTCAGTGAAGATGACAGTGCAATTCCTACATTGGATGCAGATGTTTGCTCTAGAGAGAGGCGCAGGCACCTACAGCAGTGACACTGAAAGTCAGCAGAGCTGAACCCATACCCTTAATTTGAATCAAAGTTCGCATAGAATTTACCTTCCACTTAGCCAATACCCTGCTGAATACCGTCATCAAGGGATTGGTCCTCACAACGCAGTTATATTCTCAGCCGAAAACCTCATCAGTTTCAATGGAAGTTGGGTCAGACTCTGACAGTAGTTCACACTAAGTAGTTATAAGTATCAATCACTCTGTATGGTTATGTCTGAAGTAAGCCTGGTCATACAAGCACACAGACAGGCAATGTCTGAGGCAAAATTAAACTGCATTTGCTTCTCAGCCTTCTAAAATGTGAGACTTAGTAAAGTAAAGCCTGATGATTTGATCTTACTCCTGCTTCCAGACAAGAGTGACTTTAAGGCTACCTGGAAGCATTCTCATTAATGCAGGGCAGAGTTTCTATATATTACTTGTCTTCTCCATCAATTTTTTATTTGCAGTTTATTCACAGAACTCTACCTCTGTCCTTGAAGAGTCATCTTCTTCAAATGACTGAACTGATTACATTACACAAAGTACACCAGTAAAATATTTTTGGGAAGTGAAACAACATTTTACTCTTTTCAAACTATTCCTGATATTCATACTGCCAGATCCATCACTGGGTAGGAATGCAGCATGCTAGCAGCATAATTATGGCACTGGGTATCCCTTTGAAAACTTTTATATTATGAAACTTTATGAGATTGGCTAATTGTGGACAAAATCGGGCTAGAAATAAAGTTCTCATTTTTTACTGGAAGTTAATTAACTAATTCCTGTATTGGGTATATTATATGTTCTCTACCATTCAAATTCTTTATAATAAAATTGTCTGTCTTTCTCAAAGATGTGAAGTGCCTTGATCAAATGTTGCAGTCTTGATGTATCTATTACTTGGTGAAATTATGTCTTGCATTACAAGAAGTCAGGATGTCTGACCACTGTCGTTCTTTCCACCCTAACATCTGAAGCTTTTTCTCATTTTGACCTTGAACCAAAGCCCAATGAATTTAGTGGGAAACTTTGGTTTCAAAGGACACCTCCCTGCAAACTGGCTATAACGTGCAAACTCACTTTTCAGGACTCCTGATGGCTGGGACAGAAAAATAGGGTTCCTTTTACCCTTGGAAATGGGATTTGCTTAGTAGCACAGAGGCCTTCTATCTGCATAGGCATGAATTTTACACAGACAGCTTTCAGGATTGCTGCCTGTTACACTGAGTAATGCAGTACTATGTAGGTTGTTCAGTGGAAAATGTGCAAAAAGTTAAAATTAACATCACAGCAGAAAATTCATTTCTGGATATTATTTTAGTGTTGTACCCTTAAAGTTAAGTGAGTAGGAGTGTATTGTATATAATCATGTCTGAGAACCAATTTCCTGTCATCTTGAGCCCAGAAGTCATCCTGCAACTGGCTTAGAAAAACAAGGAGGATTTGGTCTTCAAATTACTTTGGGCTTATTATCTTGGGGAGGAAATGTAGAATGTAGTTAATTATGATTTTTTTGTGTTGTGTTACTCATTAACAAATAATTATTTCCCATGCTCAGATGCCCACCTTGCTGAGAAAGTATGTACTCTATTTACATTTAAATTATAGGGTTGAATCATTTCAGTGGGCTGTATATGGCATTCTTCAAATTTTAGTTATCATGTGACCTCCCTAGAGTTCTTAGGTTGGTACACTCAAGATTAATGAGACACTGGCTCTCTGTTAGGAAGCTATTTAAGAATATGCATTTAATTATTGTGAATTATTACAGGAATTAATATAATCTGACCTTTTTAGTCAAGTTAACTAAATGGTGTCTGTTTTACCCCAGTGTAAGGTCCCCAAACAGGATATTTTTTTTATGGACATTGTTCTGCTAATGGCAGCAAGTCAGACCACACACAGAAAGGGCCAAATTGCAAACAACAGTCCTCTGTTTTGGGGAGCACTATCTACACATACATTTGTGCATTTGGACCTGAGTTAAGAGTAGTAGACAACAGACACAAGTGCACAGGCTTATGCTTTTTATTCATTTTGTAGGCACAGCAGTTGCCCAAACAAATGGATATGTTCAAATATAGCCTTGCAAGTGCTGAGAAAACATGTGTGGTTTCACTAGGTACCCTTCCGAGTTCCCATAGGTAGCTTTCTGTTTTCTCTGAATACAAATGGCCAGTTTCAGCTTGCACACAATCAAATGGAGTGATACTGTGGGAGCACCTCGTTAATTTTAATGAAATTAGTTTCTGGGTAAGGTGCTATTCCATGAGAGTAAAGATGACCATGCCTGGTCCAAAGACATCGCTGTAAGCTGCTCCACTGTATCACCCCACATTAGATTTTCTATCTTGTATGGCCTGGGTTTAGGTTTTGGTTTTTTTTTTATTTTATTTTAGAAGCTTTTCACATGCAATAGCGTCAGAGGGAATATTTTAACTTTCTCTGGAGATTCAAAGGAATTGGATTTCTAGCTCTTCCATCAGTTCTTAGTAGGACAGAGATAATGCTTGCATTTTACTGACAGCTCTAGGACAGACAATATTTGGGGTATGCAATGTTTTCATTTCATCTCCTTTGGCCTGTGCTTGCTCCTACTGCCATTCATGACAATGATGCTTTTTGTCTCAGTGAAAGCCAGATCTGGCCCCCATCTCTGAGAGGATTCCAAAGTACATATAGAATACAAAGATATGTTGATAAAAATAAAACATTAATTTGTTGTGAGTTTTTGGGGGGGGGGGGTTAATTGACATCTGATGAGACTTTATTTCCAAAGATTAAACAGTTTTGCTGTTGTCCAGGGGGAATATCTTGAAACATCAAAGCTAATAGAATCATAGAATAGTTTGGGTTGGAAGGGACCTTTAAAGGTCATCTAGTTCAACCCCCCTGCCTTGGACAGGAACATCTTCAACTAGATCAGGTTGCTCAGAGCCCCCTCCAACCTGACCTTGAATGTTTCCAGGGATGGGGCATCTGCCACCTCTCTGGGCAACTTGTGCCAGTGTTTCACCACCCTCATTGTAAAAAATCTCTTCCTTATAGCTAGTCTAAATCTACCCTCTTTTAGTTGAAAACCATTCCCCCTTGTCCTGTTGCAACAGGCCCTGCTAAAAAGTTTGCTGTCATCTTTCTTTAAGTACTGAAAGGCCACAATAAGGTCTCCCCGAAGCCTACTCTTTTCCAGGCTGAATAACCCCAGCTCTCTCAGCCTTTCTTCATAGGAGAGTCATTCCACGCCCCTGATCATTTTCGTGGCCCTCCTCTGGACTTACTCTAACAGGTTCATGTCTTTGTTGTGTTGAGGGCTCCAGAGCTGGACACAGTACTCCAGGTGGGGTCTCACCAGAGCAGAGTAGAGGGGCAGAATCACCTCCCTCGACCTGCTGGCCACGCTTCTTTTGATGCAGCCCAGGATACGGTTGGCCTTCTGGGCTGCAAGGATGCATTGCTGGCTCGTGTCCAGCTTTTCATCCACCAGTACCCCCAAGTCCTTCTCAGCAGGGCTGCTCTCAATCCCTTCATCCCCCAGCCTGTATGGATACCGGAGGTTGCCCCGATCCAGGTGTAATGTAATTTCCATGTTCTACTAACACTGTTCTTTAACTGCTAAGGCCTAAAGCACAGGTACCTGACTAGAATGGGGGTGATTCCATAAAGTTCTCTGTGACATCACACTTTAGATCACAGGCAATGTCTACCCAACCACAAGCATTGCCTGGACAATTCTAATAATAGACCAACATTTGATCCTTGGCCAACACCAACAGGTAAGTCTTATATGTGATTTTTGGAGGCCAAGCTATCTTCAGCCTGAGGAGTTCTGCAAAACTGTGCCCCTAAAGGCAGGGAGCCAATAGTGCTGTAATCAAGAAACTTGAAGGGATACAGAAATTTAAATAAAACCACATTAGATGATGCTTAAGAAGCTACATTTCACTCACTGAAATATAATCTAATATGCTGCTAGTCCTATATCTATTGTCTAATTATCACATGGGTTTGCTTCTTGGGTATCCTTTCCCTATTGTCTGCATGGAACATTCACACTTTCCATACACTAAGCCCCCAGATTTACTACTTCTGTTACTAAATTCAAACCAGCCCTAGTTCTGGTCTCCAAGTAATAGGGTCGTAGTATAAGCAAAATGAATGCCACCAATATACAAGCATGCCTCACATATCACCCACAAGCATATCTTACATGCCACTGTACAAATCAGATTTGTCACTCCAAGCCCCTCCGCTCTGAACACAACTGTAGCCGTGGTTAAATGAAAACTCCAGAAGTGATGGCAACCTGGAAGTATAAGGGTCCTTACCCACAAAACACTGAGGAATTATGGCAATATCATCATGAACAGATAATGGAGAATTCATTTGCAGTGAATTATAAAGGACCTAAATAATGTGGGTTTTAACAGTCCTCTTACCTCTGCCTTTTTTACTGCATTCAAGGCTGCAAATGTGTTGCCTTGGCAGACAGACGTACCAAGAATTACAATAATCCAATCTGAGGAGGTCATGAGAACATGAATCTAATGAATCTAGGCTAATAATTAAAGCTCATTTAATTACCTCTGAGATAAAGCAGGAGCTGTAATTTTTTTATAATTGATGTTGCTGACATCTTTGTACCTTTTGAGTGTATTAGTCATAAAATCTGCCATGTTAATGTTGAAGTTGATAAAAATGTCACAAAGTAAAGCAAAGATAATGGAACAGGAGAGTCTCTAAATGTCAAATAAGTAGAAAAGTATTGATAGATAGATACTTTAAGGCCTTTATGCTGCACATGAGCTCTGCAATAAATGTACAACATGTGCGAGGAAGTGAATCAGGAGCTCCTGGCTGAAATACTGTCAAGGTTTTATTTGGTCAGATTTTCTCAATGTAATTCTAATTTCTTATACTTGCCTTAGGCCATTATCATGAAAGCAGATGCATTAGACGAGACACTTGATGGAGGAATCCATGTTATTATACAGGCATCCATGTTAAAATATTGGATAGCTTCAGGCCCCAAACCTGGTAAACTCGTAAATACATGGCAACTATATTCAGGTAAATTGTCTTATTGAAGTTTTGTATCTGCCACACTGGGAATTTGGAAAATAGTCACTTTAACAGTTGAAAAAAATATCTGGCTCAATAATGTTCTTTTTTCATACAGAGCATTGATTATTCTTTCTCCATGGACTGATCCTGCACCTCTGCAGCCAATGAGAGTATTACAATCAATGAGAGTTTAACTTCATTGGGAATAGGAGCAGGTCCTCTGTGCCTAATGGACCTTGAAATTAACACAACTTCTTTATATTTTTGCATTTGCTCCCGCACTCTCAGTGCCAGCGCAGATTTCAAAGAGGTGTTTTCAGCTAGCTCCCTCTCCCCCTGCTGGACCTTGAACAGCAGAGGACAAACGGAGCTGAAGGTTGGTCCCACACGGACAGGAGAGATTGTTATGCATGCTTGCTTGGTTGGTTTTTGAAGGTCATGTTTGCCTTTGCCAATAATTTAGTATCTCTTCCTTCCTCACATCTTAGGCAATATCTTGATGGTCAGGGTTATGGCCCATGAGTCCAAAGGACACTATGGGATAGTCTTGCAGAGCTCAGCTCTCGGTACAGTGGCACTTCTGACAGTGGGCTGAGCAGTCAGATGGTTTTTCTCCCAATACGTGGCATTGAGATTACCAAGAAGCAGCAGCTCAGAGAGCACCAGCCCCCTTCCTACACCATGGCCCAGGTCTTCTCCCCATAGCAGGGCTGTCTGGACACCAGGGAAGAAGGGGAGGTTCGTGGGAGAGACATAAGATCAAGGTCTAACGCAGATACCCTCTTAAAGTTGTATAGGTCTATTCATCTGCAGAATGAAGGCAATAATGTGTACTTTTTCTGCCTTAATTTAGGTTAAAAATTCTTTGAAATTATCGCTGCCTGCATTAGTTTACCACTTAGTGCTACTACATCTCTTAATGCCTATTCTAACTGTATCAGTCATGACCTGTTATAAAAACAACAAATTATGAATATTTATTATTTGTAGCGTCATTTGACAGATAATAGCTGAACTGAATCATCCTGCTGCCCTTTTAAACAAAACACAAAAGTATACACACACACATTATCCTATTTAAAAATACCCACTCAAAACCAGACCTGACCATATTTTTCGTTAGTGGAACATAAAAAATAACTTCATTCTTTGTGAAACTATTTTAAAATCACAGGAACAGTTTGTAATTTTGACTTCATCATAGTAGTTTATTGTTTTCATGACATTTTTTTGAGCTATATTCATTGTACAAATTTAATTAATTTATGCATACATAAGAGAAAAGACGAAGCTTCTCTCTATGGTCCAACATGCAGCTGATGATAGTTATTCAGGCTTTTGCTATTTCACACAAGATTTAGCTGCAAAACTCCCTTTATCTCAACAAAAGAAGAGGAACATTGATTCAGAAATGTAATGTGGACATGTAACAGTGAAAACTGGGCAAACAGGGGTCCAGTGTCACCTACAAAAAAAACCCTTTTGGAAACCACAGCAGTTCAAGAGGGAAGAAGTAATAAGCTGTTTTCCTTTTGTTTCTTTGATCTTGGATTATACCGATGACAACAACCAGTTGTAAGAAAAGAAAAACAAGGTCATCCCTAAGGGACACAGCATAAAAAGTGAGAGGATTATGCACCTTCACCCCTCTTAGCAGACTGTTGTGACACAGTGGTTTTAAGAAGTCCATGATTATATGATTATATCATTATTATATGATAATAATAATAAAAAGAAACCATACAGACTCCTCACCTACTTTAATAATTGATCTAAGAAGTGACATTTAAAGTATTATTTAGATACTGCCAGCTAGCTGGTTGCAATCTAACACTTCAAAATATTATTTCTTATTTTAGTGTACTAATGAACTAGAGTTGCTGTAAGTTCGGTTACGGTGACATGATCTTGAAAAAGCAGAGGACTCATGGGTCCCATAAGACCTTGAACCAAAGCAGCAATAAAGTTTGCAGCTCCTACATGACAACATGATTACATTTGTTTTTCTTTTTTAGAGTTTGCCATGTATCAGCTGTCTTTAAACTCCTTGGAACAGATCTTCTATTTACTATTAATTTAAGACTTTCTTAAGCAGAAGAAACAGGCCTAAGAAAAAAACAGAAACAAACCTCCTCTGTGTGAAGGGTCTCTCCCCAAATGATTGAACACTCCAGCCCATTCAAATATCTCAGCCACTTCAAAGTGCACTGATAGCCAGATAAGGGAATTTTTCTTCTTCCAAAACTTAGGAGCATCTTCATAACATTTCTTAGAACAGGAAGAAAGTCAAATTAGAGCAAGTCAAGAAGGAAGATGACTAGGGAGAGGAGAGGAAGTAATACAGAGGCAGAATGTATTAGTAACAAGATGGGCATACTGTTACCCTGGTCTCTCAAGTCCAGTCCCACCTGCCATCTATACTGTTCACCTGCAGGCACAAACTTACGTTGTTCTCCAGAGTATACCTAAGTGGAAAAGTTAATAGAGCTCATGTAACTGCAAACTCAGCTTCTCCAGCCAGAAAGGCTGGAGCTAAACACCTTCCAGGCCTGCCTACCAACAAAGAGCTCAGATGTAATTCTTGCTGATTCTTCAGGTGATTTTTATCTCACCTAGCTCAGTGTAGACACCACCTGAGCTAAGCCCCCTGGTTCATGGAAAGAAACAGGTGCTTTACAGGCAGGAGTTATCTGACCTAGTTTACATGACTAATTTAAGATCAAATTAATTGTATGATGGAAGCATGCTGTTCTGTATATTGGCTTTAGAGGGAAACCTTTAGAAGAGCTGCTAGCTTTGGTGTTGGCATCTGCACTGCGGATGTCTACATTTGGTCAAATGAATCCATCCAGGGTATATATCTGAATCCAAGGCACAGCTTGGCTTCTGGACACCTATGAAGACAGAAAATTCATGGTTCAGTATGTTTAACATGCTCTCTCAGTCTGCTCCTCAGTTAGGTTTACGTGTCCCATGATGCAGAAAGTGGCCAAGGAACAGCAGTTGATCATGGTTGGAGTTAATCGTCTAAATATCTAGCTAAGAGATATTTAAGCTTGTAATTAATAGAAGTATAAAACTTATGTGCAAAATGTCATGTTGATTACTACTCTTGCAAGTAGTAGGAGGATGGTTGCGTCATGCCTAGCAATTGAGCTATTGAGGTGGGTAGAGGACACAAGCAAGGAGGTCAGGAACACACGAAGATTTGGAGACAAACACCAAATGGGGAGAAATGCACCCAAATCCTGCCAGCTGCCACAATCCAGAAGGAGCTGGTACCAAACTGTTGCTCTGTAATACAAGCATTTTACCCCTGCCTTGCACTTCATGAGCATTGAGAAGTGTGAAGTAGGTTCACAACACATTTGTCAAAAAGCTTTTCTGTTTGTAATTTCCACAGTTGTTGTCTTGATTTCATACAGCAAGACGTGGGTTGTCTTCTTTATCTTATTCATCATTTTGGACATGTATCAGCCTGCTCTTTGCTTTTAGCCTAGCAAGACTCATCTTATCCTAAGCTAGATATCTAAACCAGAGAGATCACTTCAGTTCACTTTCCTTCAGTTATTATAAAGAGAGACAAGAATTGTACCTCAGATTTTAGGGTCTGCTTTGTAGATATATAAAGAGGAGTGAGGTGAAGACCAATGAATTTGAATCCTGATTTTTTTCAGGACCAAAATAAAATCTTTCCTACCTTAGCTTCAACAATTTTAAATGGTTAACTTTGTTGAAATGGAAAATCATTGCAAGAAGTGATACATAACCATTCTATCTTTACTCCTGTATCTTGCTGTCTACAAATGCTTGGAGATAAGTATGTGCATGTTTTCCTGGAGAGCAATGCTTTCCTGAATCATGGCCTTAACAATTACACAGTAGAACAACCTGGCTATGAGGAGCATTTTGCATTTCATTGAAAATAAACCACCACTGGAATGGAAGAGACAGTTATCCAGCCATATAGAGCACCATTATCCAATAGCTCATGGTTGAAGGTGCATAAATTCTCAGAGGCAATTTGAGGTAAATAAAATACAGTTTTCTGATACAGAATTTAACAGCTGTCTTTGCTTAGCATTTTGACTTGCTTTTTTTCTCTTCTAAAATGAACAAAATGTGTTGAAAATCTACATATTAGTGCCACAGAAATGTGTTTTTCTTGGCATCCCATATCCTGTTTCCTTCTTTCCCAAGTTTGCTGTTCTCAGCTTCCCTAGTACAGCAATCCCCCAGCTGCATCTGATAATTCTCATCTCAACAACAACAAAAGAGAAAAAAGAAAAACCCTCTGCAAAAATAATATACTCATTTTCATGCCAAATTTAAAAGAAAAATAAGTAAATGAACAGCTGGACTACAGTAAATGATTTTTTACTAGTTTAAGGGAATTTTATATACAATCCTCTCTAAGTATTTCCTCCACACCTGCAGCAACCCCTTTTTCCTCCATCTCCTATTCCGTTCTGACTGAGGATGATGATAACATGGGATCCTGAATCATCAGTTAATCTGGAAAAAATCATACGTTGCAAGAAGCACAGTTAATTCTACTTTTTGATATGGTGCCTTCCTCCTCTTCCTTTTTATCTTTATATCAGAATAATGAAGAATTCTGCCATGGGGAAATGGTTTCTTTTTCAAGAGTAATACAAAACAAACCTTTAGTGTAAATTGGGTTATTTTCATTTATTTTATTGGAACTCAGGAAGTTCTTTCCTATATAAGAGTTGGGGGCAAGGAGACGAGATGCCTGATTAGTGAAAGTATATCCATAAAGAAGCATTTCTCAAATGTTCCTCCCCACCCCAAAAAAAAAACCATGAATGACATTATTTCAGTATCTGCATAACTATGCACAGTTTGGTGCTCTCACAAAGAGCTATGAAATATATTCTAGATATTTCTACAGCCCCTGTTGTATTACAACACAGAACCCACTATTTTTCTCCCCAAGTAAACCTAGAAATAAACATCTAGCTTGCTTAGGCTCTACTCATTTAAATATTTTAAAATATAAAAATGGGATTAAGTTCATTTTGGAATTATGCAAAACATAAATAGACCTTTAAAGGAAAAATTGCTCTAAATTCTGATATTAAGATAACAAAGGAATGAAAAGCAGATTATTAGATTTTTTAAAAAGTAAAAAATCTTTATTCACCTAAAAAGGCTTAACAGAATCAATTACCACAAACCATGGACACTAAGTACTTCAAGAGATAATAAATTTTAGTCTTAACTGAAAATAATGCTGACACAACCTATACTTTTTTTTTTCTTCTACATACTCTGTCACAATATTACTTGATGAGTATTGTTACTTCTGTTGATTGTTAAATTTCTCAAACAATGAGACTGGCATATCAGCTCCCCTAATTGAACAGCTTCTCAAGAGTGTTTGCCTTTTGGAATGAATATTCTAGCAGACGGACAAAAAACCAGGGTCAGTAAAAACTGCTTACCTTGTAGGACACAAGTAATACTAGTTTTCAACGAACAAACCGGAACCAGTGAAGGTGTACTTATCTTCAAATGCCATTTGACTGACTGACTTTTCTTCAGGTTTCATTATTCATGTGTCAGGAAGTAAATAAGTAAGTTTTATAGACTTTATGTTAATTTACTTTGGCAGTTAATTTACTCTCACAGCATTGCCTTCTGGAGTATTATAGCAAAGTTTGTACTGAAGGATGATGAAAGCTCCTCCCCGCCCCCCCATTCAATCTCTAACACTCAGACACTTTGGCTTCTTCCATACTTTTCCTGTGATTTCAAAAGATGGAAATTCATTGCAGTAGAGTAGATATGAGAATGCATACGTACAATTTTCACCACGTTTTCAGACCTGACAACATTGGTAGGAAAACTCACAGCAGAAGGTCTGATGCAGACTGTGTTAAATTCACTGGTGGTATCAAGTGAGCCTACCTCTACGAGGGTTCAGCACCTTGGGCTACAAAACTTCTGAAAATAGATAACAAAACTTAACCTGTTTACCCACAGCGTGAGAGACTAATGCTGACATCAGAAGTCTCCTGACAAAAGTGGAAGTGCTGGCAGTTATATTTAACAGACCAGATATCCTTTGGTTTTGGTTTAGTCCTTAGTAGTTATTCTTTCCAGTTGTTTGCAGCTCTCTTTGTACTGGAAAGAAGAAAGGGATTCAGCTGTTTTGTGTATAAAAGAGAACGGAGGTGGGGAAAACCATACAAGTTGTCTCGTGTCAAATGTAAGGGCAGAAGGAAGCGGGTGGCAGGAGTCCCACTTGTTTCAATGGGGCTGGAGTGCAGCCAAGCCAAAAAGAGCTCGCACTGCTCCAACTCGCCAGCAAGATCTGTCTAAACATGGCTTGGATGCTGCTGAAAATCTGGCAAGTCATGAAAGGGCCTCCCAACAGTGGCACACGACTTGGTTCTGTTTACTTCTTTGTTTTCTCAGGGTGTTTTCCAGGTTTGGTTGTTTCATTGGTTTGAACGTTGTTTTTGTTTGCTTGTTTGCCTTATTTTTTGGAAGTTTACCTTTGGAAAAAGAGAAATTGCTTTTGAAAATGCAAGAGGGACTAGAAGTGAAAAGAATGTTTGGGAGGTGAGAAATCACCTTTTTGTGAAGACGTTTTTCCTTTCTTTTCAACACTCAAGTTTTGCCCCATCCTTTGGCATCCACAGGGCAGCCTCCAGTACAGTTTCCTCCCACCGCTTTCTGTAAATTGTTCTGAGTCATGAATGATTTCAGAGGAAGAGGACTGGTTTGGAAAACACTTGAATTTTTTAAACTTGAAACAATACCAGATTTGATCAAATATACGAAAATGTCAACAATGTCATTTTTGCTTTGCCATCAGAATGAAAGCAAGGCACAGTTGTTGTTGTTGTTGTTTTCCAGAACATGAGAAATCTTAAAAGTTAAAGTTAATCTTACCTTGACTTCAGTATTTTATTTGAATTATCCTTATAGTACCATCAGGTTCCAGCCTTATTCACTACCAGCTGAATCAATTACCTTTCCTGATAAAACAATTTTCCAATGTTTCAGGTTTTAAAGTATGTGATTTCACCAAGGCAACTGTCCCTGACTTCATAGCAAGAACCTTTTTTAAATTACTACACACCCCATTCGCCTTCTCTATAAAGAAATGCAATTTAGTGAGAGTAAGTTTGTTAAATTAGAGCAGTAGGTGCATCAGACACTGGTAGGATTCTTTAAATGCTGTGTTATGAATCGGTGCAAAAGTATACATACTGGAGAATTGTCTTTCAATCACAGACAATATAAACATGCAACACAGTGATGTTTACTCTATAAGGAAAATTATAAACTGTTTTTCCTAAAAATGCTCCTCATCCAATGGGGGGAAAAAGTCTATCTTTAATCAAGGATATTCTGAGCAGAATAGGCAAACCTTTGTTTATTTTTTAAAAGATTCTTTGCACCTGACATCTCTCCCTCCTCCTCTGAAGTGGAAGTTAAAGATCATTGATGAGAGTAAGAAGCAACACTAAAGAAATTTGAGGCAATGTGCACAGCCAAGCAGTGGAGCAGGTTGCCCTGAGGTGCTGTGTAGTCTTCATCCATGGATGAAGACTGGATAAAGCCTGAGGAACCTGGTCTAACCTCATAGCTGAGCCTGCTTTGAGCAGGAGATCAGACCACAGACCTCCACAGGTGTCGTGGTTTAACCCCAGCTGGCAACTAAGCGCCACACAGCCACTCACTCGCTTATTCCAAGACTGTCCCAAATAGCCCCAGAGGAGATGGGCACCCCCAAATCCTGGCTGGGGTAGGACACCTCACCAAAGTGAAACATAGGTAATGCTCACATCCTCTGATCCCCTGCCCCTTGCTGAGCAGGTCTTTTGAGAGGGAAGAGATTGCTCTGCTTTGTTACACACCCAGTGAGTTCCTTTTTACTTCTCCCTGGATGAGATTGCTCTGGAAATGAGTCAAAGTGGCACCATGTACCGCTGAGAGAAAAGTAGTGCCATGTCATTTTTCAGTTCTGCCTACTTTCTCAGGGTTTATACAGGCAGCCAAAGATTAGTCAAATAATTGTTCAGGGCAGCCCCAACCTGGGAATTGGAAGCCATTAAAACAGGGAAAATGTTTGATTTTGTTTGCAAATTGGAAAACATTCTCTGCATTTGTCTGTGGTAGCACCTTCGCAGTTGGCCATGAACTGATGCCAGTTTACACCATCTGAAGTGCTGGCTTTGACAGTGCTTTGTCAGCCACTTCATCTCTCGATGTCAAACCTTGCATCAGAAACAGCAGCACTGAGAAAACAGCTGATATCTCTATTTCTTTTGCCAACCAGAGAATGCAATGTCAGATGCAACACCTGTTTAATCTCAAGTCTGGAAAGATTTTTGCTCTCTGTCTTCTTGAAATACTAGATTTTACCATGATTTCCTGTTTTCTTTATGTGCCATAATCCGGATTGTGATTTTAACTAGAAATGTTATGGGAGAAACAAAGATGTGGCTCACATCCAGGTAATGAGATATCTTTTCTGAATCTCTCAGTGTCTGGATCTGAGATCTGTGTTCACAAAGATCAGGAATATTTTCTTCATTAAAAATAAATTTCTCTTATGCTGGCTTTTCTTCACCAGGAGACAGGCGTTACTTAGGTATCTATCTGATTTGAGCACCTACTGTCAAAATTTTAATCTCAAAACCTGCATACTGCTGCTGCCTAGAAGTGCCTAAAGGTCTGCAGGAGCTTATACTTCTGACATAAAACTTCCCCAGGGACCTAATTTCTGCTTCAGGAGGTTGACTATAGAAAGAAGACAGCTATTAGCAGTCTCCAATTTGACAAGGCTCAATTTCACTGGACAGCTTCAGATTCTGGGGAGATATTTCATGCCAGAAATGCTTGCTTAAGTGTCTCCAAAAATGAATATTCTCAGAACTTCCACTCATGAGGGTTAAAGAAGAAGATGAAATGGAAGAAGTAATTCCAGTCTGATTTGGGTTGAACCCTATTTTTCTTTTTTCTCTCTGAGCAGCTTTCTCTGTTTTCTCTTTCTCCATAGTAATGACGTGCCAGAAAGGAAAATGCAGCAGGCAGCGACATCACTGAGCTTATAGCCGTGACACCTGTAAAGCCCACAGTCTACCAACCTACATGAAGGAAATGTCAACATTTGGGCGCATTTACTAATACTGGGACAAAATCCCAGCCCTAGACAAGCTGCTTGTAACCTGTCCTAGTTCCGGCTGGGACAGAGTTA
>NW_009198167.1:0-6474 GCF_000690835.1 Fulmarus glacialis
GGGGCGGGCACAGGGACAGCACCGTGCCTCCCCCCTACCCTGCTCGAGGGGCACCCCTTAGCTATGTCGTGAGGTGAATAAAATCGTTTTTCTAAAAATTTTCCCTGTGGTTTACGGGGAAAATCGGGGGGGTCTTTTCCGCATCTCTGAGAGCCAGGCGCGAGCTGTGGGAGCTCTTGCCTAAACCTCTCGCATCCAGGGAACCTTCTGGAATTGCAAAAATTTGGGGAAAACTGAGAAGAAAAAATAATAATTGTCAATGTGCCGAAAGGACCTTGCCCGCCAGGATGAGGTAGTGCTGCCTTCCAGGGTACTGGGAGGAGGAAGGAAGTCCCTGCTGTGTAAGGAGCTGACCTGACATAACACCCAAGCAGGGAGAATGCCAGAGAAGAGATAAAGATAAACTGTAAAAGCTTTGTCTGAAATCAGAGCAACAATGTTGTAAAGACTTTCTGTTTTCTCAAAAGAAAAATCTGCCCCCCCACCCCCGCTCAAGCTTACAAGCTGTATAGCAACAGGTTAGTAAGGGAGCGTGACAACATTTTGGCTGAATGCTTGAGGTCATTCCCAAATCACAGTTCGGTCGTGCTTCCCAGACATCACCCACACTCCCGTTGGAAGGACCTGGTTCCATGACAGTTTTGGCTTGAATTCACGCTGCCTTCAACAGCTGGCCGTGAATTACTCTGGAGTCCCGCCCCACCCACCGGCCTTCCCAGCCAGCAGAGGACAATAGGAAGAGCTGTGCTAAAAAAACTATAAATAAAGTAGGGTGTTTTAGTCTGAGCTTTGTGGCCTGACTTTCTACAAGCCTGAGTCAACCTCGTCCAGGCGCTGCACAGCCTGCAAGTGTAGAGAACGTACCTTCGTCTTAGGATGAACACGTGGAAAATCACGTGTGTCACTAACAACGAACAAATGTAGCAGCACCTGTACTGGCAGGGAACCAGTGTCTTTTTTCATCTTTCAGCTCATCCAACCTGGCCCCTCATGACCTGGGTGACCTACTTCTCTCATCATCTGATGAGAAGCTCTACCCTTTCCAAAACAAACACAGACCCCAGGCTCAGCTCTTTGGACTGTGCCCCAGGCAGATCATGAAACACCAGGTAACTAACACCTCCACAGAAGGGCTCAGGCAAGCCTGTGCCCGTTATCACACACACTTGCGCTCTCCTCCCAGGGCTAGCAGGGGGCTCCAAGGAAAGGCAATCTCAACAGCAACATCAGTTTGTGCATGTTGCAAAACCAATATAGGGTATTGTGCTGGTTTTCGCTGGGATAGAGTTAATTTACTTCATAGTAGCTGGTATGGGGCTGTGTTTTGGATTTGTGCTGGAAACAGTGTTGATAACATAGGGATGTTTTTGTCACTGCTGAGCAGTGCTGACACACAGTCAAGGCCTTTTCTGCTCCTCACCCCACCCCACCAGCAAGTAGGCTGGGGGTGCACAAGGAGTGGGAGGGGACACAGCCGGGACAGCTGACCCCAACGGACCAAAGGGATATTCCATACCAAATGAAGTCATGCTCAGCATATAGAGGTGGGGGAAGAAGAAGAAATGGGGGGATGTTCGGAGTGATGGTGTTTGTCTTCCCAAGTCACCGTTACGCATGATGGAGCCCTGCTTTCCTGGGGATGGCTGAACTCCTGCCGATGGGAAGCAGTGAATGAATTCCTTGTTTTGCTTTCCTTGTGTGCGCGGCTTTTGCTTTCCCTATTAAACTGTCTTTATCTCAACCCACGAGTTTTCTCACTTTTACTCTTCTGATTCTCTCTCCATCCCACCGGGAGGGGGGAGTGAGTAAGCGGCTGTGTGGGGCTTAGTTGCCGGCTGGGGTTAAACCACGACAGGTATTATCTATGAAAGATCAGGTGAGTGTCTGAGAAACAGACAAAGTGCCATTTGGGCAAGTGTCTTCATAGTCATGATCGTCTATGAATATGAACAGGTAGATTTACATGGGGAAACAATGTCTTTTATTAGACCAACTGATAAAGTTTGGCATAAAGACCCAGATAAGCTTTTGGGTAATTCAAAAGAAACAGTCCCCTTCTGCTTCTGAATTGAGCTTCTGGACACCCAAAGTTTCTCTCCAGTTCCCTTCACTCAGCCTTGCCTACAGCACTCTCCCAGCATGAGTTTAGAAGCTTGTCCAAATTTAAGTGGGAGTTTCCTGGGTGACAGCCAAGCGAGGAAAACCTGCCTAAGTCACAGCAGGCACAATTTCCAGGTCCAGTTACTCTGTGAAGCACTTGTTTCTGTGATTGAACCTAAAGTTGATTAGTAAATTGTTCTTACAACTTGCTAGAAAAAGTATGTGGGTTTGTGGCTGTCGAGCATGAATACCTGGTTTTGCAGTGCTGCCTCTTACGCTATGCTAGAGTGTACAAACCACATCAGACAGAAAGCATCAGACCCCCAAAAGCTTATGGTTTTTTTTCAAAATTGTATTGGTTAATCTAATAAAAGATACTGGTTTATTTCTCCCTATAAAGCTCCTACTACAACATTACTGTCACTGAACTCTGCTCATCTGTTTTTCCACAGTCTCAGTCTCAGCTTTTCTGTATGCTAGAAGGCTACGAGAAGAAGCACTCTCTCAAGCTCCCTGAAGTCCTGTTTAACAAAGGTTTTGTTTGTGAATATTTTATTAGCACATTAATTTTGTAAGACATCAAAACTCAAACATTAAATTCTGAGTAACATGTTATTTCAATAACTTTGAAATTTGAAGTAATGCCCTTTTGAAATTTACAACAGGGCATTAGCATACTCAATTTGTTATATTACATTTTTTAAGTAGCAGAGTGTAACGCAGCCCCAAATAAGATCTCACTGATTCATTTTTTGTGTGGAAAGACCACTGATTGTCCAGAACAGGAGTTGCAACACAGTCAAATCCCAAATCCATAAGTAGATGACCTGCTATCAACATGGCTTGTGTTTCTGGGTTTGTTACCCAGAGGCATCCATATGCTAAGATAAGGTCTATGTGCATTTTCAGTGGGATCAATAGTTATCTTCGATATTCCAGCAAGATATCTCACAGTTCACTCAAAATAGAAGAATTTTAAATTAAAGTATCCTTTTGCTTAAAAACAGGGGAAAATAAACCACAATCTTTTTTTAACAAACATTCAGTTCTTATGTAAGATATATATCTCCAGCATTTAATATTTTATGGTCTTACGCAATTACAGACTAATAGTGGAAGAGAGCTCTTCTGAGAGCTCTTCCTCTTTCTGCAAATAATTGATTTTCAGTTGCAGAGAATAACCTGCATTTGGATCATCTGAGTGCAATGGAACAGTTTAACAGTATATCAAGACCATTAAAAACATATTAATATTTTATCTCATTACCGCATCCCAATAGTGAGTTCTCATCTCGTAACAAAGAAGTTTGACTTCTCTTGCCATCTAAATTAACCTTTAGTCCCATGAAAGATCAAAAAATTACAAACTTCAAAAATATTTTCCATCTCTTAGATGATGGCGTTCAGCCTAATAGACCCAATTTGTGGTCTGAATTTTATATACATTTACAATATTTGGTTTGCGTCTTTCTTTATCGTAAATGTTTTTATAAGCTGAAGAGACTCCATACACTCTAATACGGAACTGCTTTGAAAAAAACAAAGCACTGTTCTTAAAGGAGGAAATAATGTGGGAAAAGGAGATTTGTTTCAGAATTCCAAAGGGTTATCTTAATAAAATAATCTTTAGCTTAAGAATATATATTAACTATAGTCATGGTTAAGTTACAAAAGCTAGGACATCAAGTGACATCAAAGTGTGTTTTATCTTATTGAATATAGGATACACTTTCGCTACAGAGGATTTTAAATTGAATTGGATAAATTATCTTCACTGTTCTTCCTTTAAACCAAAGGAATCAGAAGTCATTTTAAACAAATTAAACAAAAAATCTGAATGCAAATGACACATACAGATTTTTGTCCTATTGTCTTTTGTTCTACTGAGTCATACAGTAGAAAATGTTATGATGAACCACTCACAATGTCACAGTGGCAGGTAAATGGAAAACTACATACAAGAGGGAATTAATATAAAAAATTTATATTGCTAGTGAGTCATTGCTATGACTAAGAGAAGTAAATACCTATTGATAGCCTAGTAATCTCAATTTCTCTACTAACATGGCAGTGACTCACTAATGAGACTAATGCCAGAGATACAGTTAAGAGCCCAAGACTCAACACTCTTCTTGGCTCTACAGTTACGTGCAAATACGCACTAGATCCTAGCGCTTAACGCTAGATTTCAAACACCATGATACAAGATGCAAAATTGATACAAAGATGAAAGCTTAAATTTTGTAAGCAAGAACTTCAGTCTGGTAAAAGTCGCCCCAGACTGACCGTAGTCTCTGCATTGCATTGCAACTAGACTGCCGTTAACTCATGCTTAGGTTTTCACCAGCCCCTTACTGCTCCTTTTCATTCTCAGTTCTCCTTCTCCAAAGCCACTGATTCTGTTTTCCTCAACTTTTCTTCTTTCCCTTAAAAGCAACATATCTTCTGTTTGGACACTCTTTAAAAAACTCCAGCTGTCTCAAACCCTGCAGCCTTACTTGTTCCTGTGGGATGACAGCAAGGCGTGACTGTCACCCAGGGAGAGACCAGATGTGAACCAGAAATTCTCCACTCAAGTAGCTCCTTTTCAGGGCAGCCTGCAGACAAAATTTAACACTGTTCTTGAAGTGTGGGTCTGTGTTCCCAAGGCACTAACACCTGGGCCAGCTCCCTCCGTCCCCCCCATGGAGATCCCTGTCCCCCAGGAAAGCTGCTGAGATCGCCAGCTCTCACAGGGAGAGGCTGTGAAAAGGGGAGGATGTAAGAAATGTTTTTCCTAATTTCTGTGACTAGTATAATAGTTTACAAGCAATTTCTTTTGGAAATCTCTCTGGCTTGATGAGCAAATCTGCATAGTAAGAGCAACTGTGGTGGAGGTGGAAAGTCACACTCATTTTGTGCATATGCATTTGAATGAAGTGGTAAACACTTGTCTGAATCACCACCACTCAGATGTCATCTTTCTCTCCCTATTTTCAGCTTGAGAGGGAGGAGAGCTGCCAGAAAGAAATCCAGAGGTGCTGAGCTCCAGTCAACTGCTGTCACGCTGTTCCCAGCTTAATTCACCACCAGTGATCCCATGGTTAACACAGTCATTGTGGATATTCCTGCTAACAGCTCAACCCATCACAATGTTACAAAAGTAAGATCTTTCCAGGGATGATGTATTTGGGCTTTTCTTCTTTAAATACCTTGCAGTTGTCATTCTCTATATGTGTATGAAGTAGTATGTGCTATATGCTCTTTGCCAGTGTCTAAAACATCGCTAAGACCAGAGGAACCTACTGTTTTGCCTGGGCACATGACCAGGCAGCACTCATGCACTCCCATCTTTACTCCTCTCTCATTTCCATACAAGATGCTCCTTCACATAGTGTTTCTCCCTTATTCCATTAGGAAAATGGGAATAATAAGTAATGGCTATTTTAAGTTGGTTTTAATTACTTCTGAGTTTTTTCTGGAGTTCAATTACTTTTGAGTACACAGATTTTCAATGTGTTGTCATTGGTCCACTGATTGGCTTCCAATGAACTTCAAAGTGTTGCCACTGGGAATTAATTACTGATGAGGCCAAACAAGACATAATAGCACACCATCCAAGAAGTGTCCACACATCTTCAGGTCTGGCTGGCATAGAAAGTAATCCCACAAGAAAGTACTCCTAAAAACCAGGGTATCTGACAAGCTTGTAGGGCTTTGTGCATGCTCTAAAAGGATACCTATTAGTGAGAAGACTATTACCTCTGCCAAACAAAGGGAAATGCAAATATCCTCCTGTATTACATAGCTACCTTTTGTAAAAGTTATTTTTTAAAAAATGCAACTTCAGATCATTCCTAAAGCAGCAAAATAATTCTAAAGTTAAGTGCAGCATAACAGGTCTTCAGCAATTCCTTATTAGTAAGCACTGAGGTCTCATATTTTGCTCTTGCAGAGGCAGCCATTTTAGGCCCCAGCATTAGTTTTGCTTTCCAGAAGTAATCCTTGTCAGAGTAGATTTTAGTTATGCCATTGGCACAAGAATTTCTGAGCGGGGCCTCTTGGACACAGGCGCTTCTTCTCCCCTCTCATCTATACATACGTAGCAGGAGAGATTGTTCTGATTTTCAAAGCAGTTTGAAATAGAATCATATAGCATTTTGTTCCAGTCAGAAATAATCATTGCTAATACACAGCCTTTTAAACAGCACATTTCAAAATGCCTCTTCTTGTCTCAGAGCAAGGAGGAATTGGGCTTGATCTCTTTGAGAACTGATTATCACAGCCCTTGGAACAAGTGTACTACTGAAGTACTGATACGGAGCAGGCAAATTGAACACTCAGGTATTTTTGATAGAGAAAGAAGATAGAATCATAGAATCTTTAAGGTTGGAA
>NW_009198168.1:0-9016 GCF_000690835.1 Fulmarus glacialis
TGGGCTAACCGGCGCTGCTGTCCCGTTTAAAATGTCTGGTTTTGCAGTGTATTCGTTGACGCAGGGCTGACGAAAGCCTCTGGGATTAGGATGGGTTTGCGGGCTGCTTTGTTCTTACCTTCTCCACTCATCACCCGAGATGGCCTTTGTGAGACTGGCAGCTTTCAGCCTTTCCCTCAGGGTTTCCAGGGAAAAGTGTCAAAATGTGACTCGGGCAGATTTGATGGTTCAGAAATGAAGTGAGCCTTAAAATATTACTGTTTTTTCTTTTAAGTAACATGATTTTTAATCTATAGGATAATATGGTTTCCTACTTATTCCAGGTAGTAAAAGCCACAGCTGCTCCAAAAATAATGATTCTCAGCCAGGCTTTTTTTCATAAACCGGTAAATAGGGCAACTCAACCCATTGAGACAAAAAGACATTCCCCCAATAAAACCCTGAATCCTTCCCTGGGCAGGCTGCAATGCCTTCCAGTTAACCTAGAAGGGAAACCTCTCTCTCCCAACGCACAGCCTGGCCCGTGGGTGAAGTGGCGCAGCGCAGCTGAGCCCACCTGCCAGCTCCACAGGCTGGAAACAGGCTGCCCAGGGAAGTGGTTGAGTCACCATCCCTGGAAGTATTTAAAAGACATGTAGATGAGGCGCTTAGGGACATGGTTTAGTGGGCACGGTGGTGTTGGGTTAACGGTTGGACTTGATGATCTTAGAGGTCTTTTCCAACCTTAATGATTCTATGATTCTATGAAAGGCGAGGCAGCATTCACTCTCACCTTTCCTGTCTCTCCCTGTTTCCAGCCATGCTGCTCCATCCCCTCTTGCCAGGCTCTTTGCTGAGACAGTTCTGGTTCCTAACCTGGCAAAAAAGTTTTCTGTGTCCTTATGTTAGTTTGTATCCATCAGCTTAGGGATGGGTCTGGCTATCGTAAGTGCAGAGAGGGCATGGGAAGTTAAGTGGAAGAGCAAGTCTTTTGGGGAACAGTTAGCCTTTAAGGTAGGCTTAGCTGTATTATGTATGTCTAAGAGACTTTTATGCAGATGGGCTGCCTGTCTTCTAAACCAATTGCCTTGGACTTGTTTTGTCCTAAGTGAGCTCAGAGCCTTTCCTTCTGTTACGATGTAGTCCATGCCTGCTGGTGCAATGTTATTCTCCACCGTGCCAGAGATGCCCTGGATCTCACCTGGAGATTTACTCACTGCTGAACTGCAGATTTTGCGCAGGTTGTGCTCTAAGCTCAGAATTGGATTCAACTTACACAGCTGTCCCAGAAGCAGTGGCTTCTCAACAAGACATGTAAGCATGTAAGCATCTTCCAAGCAGCCAGCTGCTCTGTGGAGCTTTGAGGATCTCAGGTTGCGAGTTAGGGACCGACATCTCTGCAGACATGTGTGCACTGCTTGCAGCATCCCAGGTCTATGCTGGAGCAAGATAGGAGCATACTGCTCCCTGACTTACTCACTAGTTTCCCTGGGCAGAGGACATGGGCCCAGAGGCTAGAAAAGAGTTGTGGCATAGAAAAAGAGAAACCAGGCGGAAAATCAGGGACCAGCACTGCAAGGAGGGCCAAAATGCATGCCAAAGTAGGGATAGAGCCTTTGTAGCTTTGTTTGTAAAAGCTCTCAGGGCTGCTCGAGAGCAGAATGAAGCCAACAGTTTGCGCAGAGCCCTGGGAACACAGCTGGAGTTAATTGTGGAGGAAGGGTATGAGGTAAACTAGTGCTTACAGACTGATGAACTGAACAAGAATAGGTTCAGCGTTTAACCTGGCAAATAATCTAAGAAACATCATGTAGAACGAGTCTACTAACCCGGTTGGTAAGTAGCCAGCAGATAGAGAAGGTCCATGGGTGTTAATTGGAGGGTGTATCTCGAGGGGAGGACTCAGGGGCCGGACTCAAATCAGGTGGTGAACTCAAAGTGTCCTCCCTGCTGGAGTTTGCTCAGGGCAGTGCTGAATTTACAACCGTCGAGTTTCAGTTGTCTCTGAGGTGGTAGATACTGAATGCTGTGGCTGAGGAGCTCAAAACCATTTTTTACCTCCCTCTAAGAGAAGAAAAAGAAAAAGCCCTGGCCTGAAAACAGTCAAGACCTTTCTCAGGTCAGTCTTAAATTCTTACCTCTACCAGCAGCTGCTTCTCAAGCCCTGAGGATTTCACTGAGCCAATTTATTGCTGGTGGTCAGACAGTTTAAACCCATTAGCTCTCAGCTATCGGAATAATTTTCTCCTCGGAGCCCAGCACGCTGGCAGACTGCTCTAACCAGAACTGCAGAGAACTGCCACATTAACTGGACATTTGCTAACTGTTGTGGCCTGCGTGGTGAGCATTTGAGGGCTAAAGAAAATGCCACTGGCTAGATCACTGTCCATGACTTCTCTTAACGGGCTTCCTCAGTGGGAGGATGAAGACCTGCCAGTGGAGGATTTGTTGCTCTTTGAAGTTTCTTGGGAAGTTACCAACAAAGGTTTGTACAACACTCTTAAGGAGTTAAGTATTGCTATTTTCATGGGAGTGGAGGGAGGCATGAAGGGCTTGGGCAAGAAAGGCATTAAGGGGAGATTGGGGAAAAGTGGGCTGCAGAGCTGTTGTATTGGAAGGAGTGCGTGTGGCATCCGTGTGTAATCGTGCATGCTGTGTGTGGGCTGCATCTGCCTGTGCTTGTGTGGGATGAGTATATAGTCAGGACGTCTGTGTGTCTTTACATGTTTCACCACCAGGGATAGGTTTAAACAAACATCCAAGTGTTATGCCTGGGTGTGCAGATGTATGGATATATAGATGTTGCTTTGTACATATTTGTATTTTACCTTCCATGCAAATTCACTTGGGAATGCATGAAAATGAGCCGTAAAACAGACATCAGATTCAGAGTAGTTTAGCAGTCTCCCTCAGCCTTCTAGAGCAGTGCAGAAAAGAGGCAAAATTTGAAACAGGTATAAATAAACGTAGCTGCATTGAAGCCACTGAACAAAAAACAGATGTCAATGACTGGCAGTCTTAATGCCAGCTGAAACCCTTTTGGACTGGTCTTTGCAAACACAGATGGTGCCAGACAGGGAGTTCATGCTTTGTGCATGTGTACAGATTGAAAATCTGTTCACTGCACACAGCTTGTCTATGCAAGGTGCACGCTGCTTGTTATGCAAAGATCTTTCTGCCTCCATTTCTAATTCACTCATCAAATGATCCCCTTTCAGGTAGGTGTAGTTCACCAAGGGGGAATGGGCTCCATTTTTGCCACAAAAGTGAGTTAGTATGAGTAAATGATTGACCTCGTGTCTTACTGTCCTGGCAGATAAATAGATTAGTCAGGAGAAGGGATCTGTAATCTGTTAAGATTTTAACTCTAAAGGGGAAATGTATGTGAGAGGAGCAGACAGTGCTAGGGTTTATCTCTATGGTGAAACTGGAATTACTATTCTGTGATAGCTTCTGTTATTTAATCTGCACTGCAGTGCAATTTTACATTGCTCTTTTTAGGATGGTGAGTATCAATACACAGAGGTAGTACAGAGTAGCTTTTGCATTTCGAATCCCTGTGGGCTTATTTTTAAGTAGCTTCAGTCAAGCTTTTTGAGTGAATTTACTATTGTCAGAACATGGAGGCATGCAACATTTAGTTTTGCAGTGTGCATGATAAGTAAGGCACTGGCAAGCAGATGGCAGCAGAAATCTAGCAAATTCAGGTGTTCTCGCTAACATCTCCGAACTCCGTAGTATATATATTTTCTGAGTCATCTGGACCCACTGGTTATAGATAACACACAATATGTTTAAGAAAAAGTAAAACAAAATTAGATTTATCTGTCTTTCTGTGTATGTACAAAATGCAGTGAATCATTTAATCATCCATATAGTTCTCGTTAACTTGACTGAAGCCAAATCAACTGACACAGCTAAAATTGATTATTCTCACATTTTATGAAAGAATTAATATTTATAAGACTAACTGTTTATTCAGCTAGTTTAAAAATAAGGTGCTGTTAATTACATCACTTACCAAACGCATATATTCAAACAGGGCTGACTGAACCTAGTCATGGCAAACAGTTTCTTCATTAGAATCAGATCTCTGTGCAAAGTTTCCATTAACCAACTTTGACTGGAAACATTTGTGCAAACACTCTTTAATAAGCCTATTTCAGCTTATTTTTTCTGGTACATTTCTTGATACTGAAGGTTTTTTTCTGTATCTTCCAGGCAATTGAATGTCTAAGTCACATGGTGAGATACTGTTCCCTGGTGACCGAACTCTTATAAACAGTTCTTGGAAAATGTTGCGGCACTGTGTTTCTTAGGAGAGAGAGTAGGCAACAAAATACAGGGAGAGTCGTCACAGAAGACACAGAGGCTTAGGAAATAATAGCTTACACTGTGTTTTTCCTGCCTCCTTTAGCAGAAGGAAGAACTATTTATTTGACTAAGTAGGCTGACCCCACATAGATTCAGTACTGCTACGTGTTTTAGTTTTAATGTTGTGTATATAATGTAATATATATTCCTTAGACAGAGGGAAAGATAAGCATTAGCTGGGTTTATTGTCTGACAACCTAATTTTGAGCATTTGATGTGAAGGTTTCTTTCTTTCTCTCTGGCAGTGCAAAGGTGTGTCAGGGTAGTTAAGCATGAAGCTTCCTTGCACTGCTAAAATGGTGCAAAGCTGCTGTTGCCTACAGGAGAGAGTTCAAGTCTTTGTATTAACTTTGTGTGCATCACTAGGTGCTTGGCTGTGGGTTCATTTTCTCCCTGACCCGTGCTGCTTCTTAGTGATTCCTCCATTTCTCCATGACAGTGACAATAAGGCTGAACATCGTCTTGCCTCTGAGGAACTACCAGAGCTCACAGATGGCTATCTATTCCCACACCTGTAAACAGTGCACTTCACAGGTTCTAAGCTGTTTTCTGAACCTCTCCAATATATTCTTCTTCAGAGGTTAAGGATGATGAAGCAGTCCTGCAAATTGGAGCACATCTAATTATGTGTTGTGAGAGGATCTTCATGTGTCAGGCTGCCCATGGGGAGCGAGCATTTACTGGGATTTCCCTGAGCAGGAGATGGTGCTCGTTGGTATTGAGGCATGAGATGCAGCTGTAGGGAAGGAAAAGTCAGTTGTACGAATTCAGTGCTGAGAGATCTACAAGTATCCATTATTTCCAGAATCTCATCAATTCTTTCTCAGCAGCTGGCACAGCAGAGGTGTCTCTCTCTCTTTTTTTTTTTTTTTTTAAATCTAGATCATTTTAACACATGCTTTAACTAGGCAGAGCTTTCTACTTTTCTACTTCTTTTTATATTCTCTGTTCTGGCCACTGCCTGTGGTAAGTGGTAATCTCTGACATATATGTTGGAATGCACCAGCAACTCTTCTTTCTTCTTTTCTCTGTCTGGAGCAAGGAAAGACAAGGTAGCTGAAGGAGAGAATGAGAAATAAAAAGGGCTCATTTGCCAGTGTCACTCTCCCTGTGGAAAGGAAACTTGCCACCTAAACTGAGCACAACATTGAAATCATCCTGCATTGAAAGTCCCCTGCCAAAGACATGAGAAAAATGTAGTTTGTTTTGCGAGACTTTTATCACTTTATCTGACTCTTCACTGATGGGCAATACCCATACTGTGAAGTGAATCTACTGTGTTTCTGTGGCAGAAGAGGAAAAAAGCAGACAGGCAAGGGCCCCAGTGCACTGCAGGGCCACATGATCTGGTGGTAATCTTGGGGAAGCTCAGCTGTTTTCACCCTCCCACTTCTCTCCTGGCCACTGTGCTCCAGTAAAGCCAGGTCTCGTCGTATCTCTGTGCATGTTGGAAGGGAAGACTGGTTTTCTTTCCCCCATAACATGAAGACCAATAAAAACTTTAAGGGCAGGAGCACAAACCAAGTGGCTACAAGCTATGTAGATCTTGTGTCTGAAGCCCCACAGATGAAAATTGTCAACAGGGAGCAGCCAACGGCCGTTGCAGGAGTAATGGCAGCAGTCCTGGACATTTTTCCCATTGAAAATTTAAGTATTTAATCTGGGTATGGGGTAGAAGTCTAATTCTGTAAGTTACAATAACAGTTAGCTGTAGTTTAGTGGGGTTTCTGATACGTTAATCAGAAGGGCTGAGAATGTTCAAGATCTGGTCTGTGCTCTATAAAGATGTCTTTAAAATCATTCCAGTAATATTTAGATTAGTATCTCCTGCTGTAATACTAACAGCTTTTAGACAGAAAATAGAAGAAAGCTTAAAAATGCTGGGCAAACAGCCAGTTTGTATCATCATTCAGCTGTGAACTGGTTAGCTCAAGAGTCGCTGGTAGATGAATCCTAAATGTTTTTTTCCATCCCTATTGGAATGAAGACTCTGCTGACAACAAACCTTGGTTCAGTTCTCCCTGGAGCAGAACTCTGTGTACAGTTTCTCTGGTGAAAATCTGGACTCTTGGAAATTAAATCTTGAATCAACTGAAGTCAGTAGGATGACCATTTCACCCCCTCTGCATTAAACGTCCTTCCATGATGAAAGTTCCTTGGGAGAAGGTGAATGATGTAATCTGTGACACACCTGAACTAGCACACTGGGAAGTGGGGATGTGGTGGCATAAACTCAGCATAAGCACAGTATCAAAGCCCTGTGCATTTCTAGAGTGGGGTGATATGTCAATATCAAATCAATCTCTGATGAAATCCTGTGCATTGGGGGTGATGCACACAGAAATAGCTTCTGTATTGTATTGTGGACATCTGTCATAAATTTCAGTGTTTCAGTATTATTTCAGAATATGTTTGGAATGCCAGAATTTCACAGAATTTAGAGAACTACTACCTTCTGATGAGTCCTGGCTACAAACGTAGCGAAAAATACATGAAAAACATTTGCTGTCTGAAGATGCTGGGGTTTTTTCACCTGATACATTTTACAACTCTAAAAATGGTCCCCAGATATCTCAACAGGCAATAAATAAATAAATAAATAAAATTCCAAACAAACATTAGAAAAAAATAAGTTCAATCCCAATTTTATCACATCTCTATAGAACAGAGATACATTCTGAGGGGAAGGGGTGAAAGGATAGTTGATGTAACTGGTAATTGTGGCAGTGAAGTCAATTTGAATCCTGAACATGGGGTCCCACTGCTCTCTTGGATTCCATGGCAGCCACGGTCCTCAGGAAAGCTTTAGTGCTTTCAGAGTGGCCCAGTCAGGCTGTAGCAAAGAAGCTGAAGAGCCCCGGGAGCACCCTGGTCCTCTGTCTCTGTGTAGCAAAGATGTGTGGGGAAGGACTCCTGCACTGATGAGTGACAATCTCCACTTATCTATGTCTCACTCGCATAGCTTTGCTTCCTATCGCTCTCCTTCCGTTTTGGTTTTGCTGCTCCTTCCCTCTGTCCTTCTGCAATGTGGCCTGGGTGGGAAAGCAAATAAAATGCATGGTGGGCAGTTTTGAGAAGTTTTGGCAATTCTATGCTCAAAGGGTTACACCTCCAGAAGACATTTTTTTTCAGCACAATTCCTGGGTAATAGTGGAAGTTGTGGACCCTTCCTCATCACGTGACAAAAAGCATTGGCATGCATCTTTCCACATAACAGCTTGCGGCAGAAAGAGCACATCTACATATCAGATCTTGCACAAAGATCTCCAGTTGCATAGTTAGATCTCCACTTCTGCCTAACGTTGTCCTCAATAGTGATATGATATTGGGAGACTGTTCTTGACTCACAGACTTTTTATTTATTTAGATAGTTCTGATGTCTATTCTGGAGGGCTCTAATTGCTGTTTGGATTTTAAATATACAGAAGAAATAGTGCACCAGGACTTGAAATGAGGAAAGAAGAAAATGGCTGGAGTGATGCAGATAACTCCTTTAGACAAATTCATAGTAGTGGTAACAAATATGAAAACATTGGAACTTTTAGAAATAATTCTATGAAATATTTTCTGCGAAAGTATTTTGGTTTTGTCTTTTATTTTTTAAAGAGGTCACTAAAAAAAGGTCAAACTTCTCTTAAATGAACAAAATCCTTCTTTCCCAAACATTTTAGTTCCCCTTTCCATGCAGCTTATTTTTCCCTGGAAAAAGAGGAACAATGGAAAGGAAATAAATCGGGAAAAACGTTTGTTGTTGATTTCCTTTTTAACTTGATTTCTTTTATTCTGGTGGAAAAGTTAAAAACACGTTTTAAAAAGAAATAATAAAAATATTTTTCTCTCAAGGACATTTTAAAATGATTAAAACTTAAAATATTTGAATAAAGCATTTTGGTGGAGACCAGAACACTAAACTAGCCTTGTATCCACATTTTACTGCTAATTCCCCATGTTTGTGACGATCCGAACCAATTCTCTGGATCTGATCTCTCCTGATTCTGCATCTATTTCTCATTTTGTCTTTTATTGTTTGTTTTAAAACCTGCTTCAAAGTACAAAACTTCAGAAGCTGCATAGAGAAACTTGCAACATGGGATTTTGGTACATCCCTGTTGTTTGGAAAGGTTTTCTGTTTATAATATGACCTTAAATCATCATATTCGAGAAGAATAAGGAGGTTAAACCAAATTGTTGGAAGTAATTTGAGAATTCTGTTAGGCTCCAAGTGAATATGTAAATCCTGACTCTGTTACTCAGTAGGATATGTAATGCATTGCTTACTAATTTCCGAAGTCAATACGTTATTCTAGACATTGCTCTGTTCTTCTCAAGATGTCTTTTTTAAGTTATGCCCAACACTTTCCACGTACATAGTTTCACTTGGACACTTTCCCTCCCCTGTCAATTAAAGCTTATTCAAAGACATGCTTTGTGAGTCATATTTCCACAGTAACGGAGAAGACAAAAGCAAGTTTTGGGACCAGGTAACCCAGAGCTTTTATTGCAGCTATCTTCTGAAGAGTTTTCACAGTCCCTAAAACGTACTCTTTTGTTTTTATCCTAAGTACTTTTCATTGCATTTCAGGCAAATCAGTGGCCTGAAATGTTTTTTACCTTGCTGTGCAACAGATTACAATGGCAGAGCACAGCATACTCTTTGCTCTTT
>NW_009198168.1:9042-17236 GCF_000690835.1 Fulmarus glacialis
ACGCTTTAGGACACACAGTGATCCTAAGCAAAATCTTGTGAAAAGAAACATTTGGCTGTTGGTTATACAAAACAGAGTTCCAGGCTCTATTCAGCTCCTGAGCTGCAGCTTTCGTATAAATCTTAAAATTAATAGCTGTGGAAACTCAGTTACCTTGCTGATCCCAGCGTTGAACACCTTGCAGTGTGAAAGAGGCTGATCTCCATTCTTGTGGTAGTGGGGAAAGAGCTTTGCACCACTCTAGTCATATACAGCTTTGTAATGTTATTTAGTATCTTTCATCTTGCAAGTAGATATTTTCTGTTTTCCTGGCATCACCAGGCCGCTTTGCACAAAAATCTTTCTTTATTGTAAGCTCAGTATTTCTGCCACTTAAAACCAACTAGTTATATGACTAAGATTTCTACCAAGCCCCTTATTTATCCATGTAGGATTACAGTGCCTTATGCTCATATGACGTACTTACCACCCAATAAGAACAGACGTGTCATCATTACTGCATCACTTTATGGGATGAACATTCTGACTTGTCTCATATTATGAAAATTATATGTGTATATGAATCCAAGCTATGTAATTTTGATGTCACTGCTGAAAAGCATAGCACAGCCTTCTTGCCTGGAGTATTACCGAACGTTTTCAAATTCAGTGGAGAATGCAATTTTTAAAGAGGAACACTAATTCCCTTCCTGTTGCTTCCTTTGTTGTTTCCTTGTACCTGTGGAGCTTCATTTATCTCACCATACTTTAAAATCACTGGAGCTATGCTAAACTTGTCTCTGATGTACAGCAGCTACCTAGCCTCTGATTTTCTTTTCCCTTCCCTTCCACTTGCTGGATTCAAGCATCCGCTGCCACAGGTCCTGTGGCAAAGGGAGCTTTGTAAGACTGCCCTGCCAATGCATGAATTACAGGGCTGGCTATGGAAAACTGTGAGGAAGAGCAGCCAAGTGAATCTTGCATACCGTGTGCAGGACTAGGTGTACTGACTCGTCAGGGGATGTTGTCGCATTCTTTTATACATTTTATATTGTGTTTATTTTTAAAATGGACAATATTCTGGTGGAAGATGCTGCAGACATTTATATTGGCAGTGTAGGCTGCGTTCCTTCCAACTTTAACAACTCTTTAAAATGGTGATGGAACATGACACCTTTTGTGTTGAGGATATTGGTTTAAATCCGTTTTTATAGTCAGTAGTCAATGAAATCCATCAGTTCCTCAATTTCTGTCAGTGATTTGTGTAAAACAAGCTGGGAGTGCCAGTTCAGTTCTCACCACATGTATTTCCACATCACAAAAAATATATTTGAAAATTATAACTGCTGCAATAAAAAAGCAGAAGGCTGTACTTGGGATAGAGTAGAATCAAGATTAGGCATGGGAGAGTGGAAGCATGAGCCTCAGGATTTGAATCCCACAATCTGAATGTAAAGATTTCAAGGTCCAAAAAGGGAGGAATAACATAAGAATAAAATAATATATTGGTTGAACATTTGTGGTGTGACTTTGAACACCTAAAAGAAATCTAAAAAAATCACAGACTGGATAAAAATAGCAGTTAAGGATAGAAAGTATCCATTTGCGATTAGAGAAATTGAGAAATTCAGAGAAGCCATATGCAGTGAGCCAGGAGTAAGCAAAGGGTTAAATTGTCATTTAAGAATTACACACGGTCTGCTATCAGTGCATACTCCTTAATTGAACTGTGAAGCTCTGATTCCATTTAAAAGACTGAACTTCTATTTATTTGGTAGAGACTGGGTTTCACTTAAAATCTGAATATGTGAACTGATTTAGCTAGAGGTGTATCTGATCCACAGGTGGGTTGGAGCTTATTCCAGAGCTATGTGGCCTGTGCCCCTTTCTACTTTTTGTTCTTTGTGATCTTCTTTTGCAGTGGGAGGCATTTACACTGTGATCCAGACAAAAGCCAAAATTACAGCAGATGAATGGGGTGAAAACTATTTTCTGGTTGGTCCCTATTTTGAGCACAACGTGAAGACTCAGGTGGAAGCATGTGAGCCTCCAAACCCTGCAGTTAAGAAGGCAATGGACACCATGAAAAGCCAAGGGTGTGAGGTAAATCAGATGTGCTACTGCTTCCCAGGGCAACAAAGCTGACTCTGAGGAGATTACAGTTTTGGTTAATGCTCTTGCCGTTCCACTTGACACAGCAGTCCTGGTCAATGTCACAGTGGGAAAGGCTTAGAATCCACTGTTAGAACAGCAGAGACAATTCATTAAAGGTTATTTTTGAGGAAGAACCAGTTTATCCAATTACAGGTTTTAACAGTCATTTATCTGCAAGTCTACTTAATTGGATTAATGACTTATTTATCCAGTCTCTAAATACAGTGAGATTTTAGTAGATATAATATGACCTTACTTTGACTGAACCCTTACGTTACATTTGGCGTTCTTACGCTGGAGAGAGAAAAGCATTCCATTAGCTCACAATTTTTCTTATGTAGCACTATATTGAGTTGAAAGCCAGAACGGGACAAACCACAGGTGGACTTAAGAAAAGCACCCAACTGACAAAGAATCTGCTTCCTCAGATCAATGCAACTAGCCGTCTGTTCCCTAGGAAAAGAGGTTAAACCACAGCACAAGGAGTGAGTTCATCTGTGTTTCCTACACAATTTTTAACCAGTGTTTTTCTGTGTGATCTCAGTCAAACTGCATAGCCTCTCTGTGACTCAGTTTCTCCAACAGTAAACTAGAAATAAACTTCTTCCTATAAAGGTGATCTGCTGAAAGGAATAGAATCTACTGTGTTGATGGGCGAGCTACTAAGCTGCAAGCAGCTGCAGCCTTGAGGACAACTGATTACCTGAAAATGGGTAGAAGATAACACATGCTAAATCTGACCTCCTTTCTTAAAAGTCCTCATCAGAGATCTAGAACTCATCTTCACTCTGTTTCAGCATTGAGTCCCTCAGAGATGCTAGTTGGGAGGAGAAAAAATTATCTGCTTATAATATGTGACAAACAGATGTGAAAAGCATTGAGAGGCAGCAGCAAGGAAGCATTCTTACAAGGTTCTGTTGCTGAGGGGCATGACACACTTTAATGTAGAAATTCATAAACTTCTTGGACTGCCACCAGCTGTGGCACTGGCGATGTGTTATCTCCCTTTTAACAGCAGTTCTGCTGATCTTAGGATCTAATGCCCTATTGCGTATTGTTGGACATATATGTGCCATAGCTTTGGAAAATGTCTGTTGGGGACACTAACGCTGTGTGATGCTTGCATTGTTCAGGCTGAGGTCCAAACTAAAAGATCTAATCTAACTGCCGTTTCTTATTTCTAATAAAATTTTCATAAGTGATTGATCAAGTTTTCCGTGTTGTCTCTGTTGCTTACAAAGAGATGTCTCTGCAAGCTGTGTAACACTCCTTTGTTTGGAAAACAGCTGAAGACTTGTGGGGCAGATTAATTGCAATGCTATATGTACACTTCATGCTGTTCCAGCAATACATTCAATTTAATCAGCCAACTCTGCCAGCCTAACATGTGCATTGTGCTGCTGGAGTATTCATATATAGCAGCAAATCTGTCCCAGGTACATCAAGTATAGCTTTGATCTCTAATAATGACGCTTTAGTTTCCAGGAGCTGCGCTTATCCTATTAACGTTTATGTCTGGATTTTGCTTATGCATCACAATGGATGCCTTTAAACCAGGGAACCTAGAACGCTTTCAAACTTCTCAGGTCAGGTGTGTTCCTTGCCATAGCCTAACTCCATATTTAGATGAAGTCTGTGTTCACACAAACACCCTGCCCTTTAACCTCATTTTCCTGAATAAGAAATCTGATAGCCTGAAAGAAGGAGCTGACCCTGCTTCACGCACCTTGTCTTTGTTACAATCTGTATTTTTTGCGCAAATAGGTCTAAGAGCTCTCATCTCATTGTTTTCAAGACTTGACCTCTACTCAGCCCATTCTAGCATCAGGGCTGGGTTTAACCCCTGAGGTCCCAGGGGTTGGTGAATGAAAAGAGATTGAACAGTGGCATAAAAGATTCTTCCGCATGGGGTATAAACTGCATTAGACTCCCTATAGTACCTCGTTCTTCCTGGTTAATGTCTCTGCTGCTATAGCCATTTTGATGGTAGAATTAATGTGAAATAATTTGACTGTGCAGACTGGTACAATCTGTAGTGTGGGCCCAGCTGGATTTTGTTGCCTTATGACAGTTCAGCCTACTCTCCTGGTTGGGCAGGTAGGTTATATCAGTGGAGTTCTAAATACTCTTAGAGATATTTAACTATAGTGATGCAGATAAAGCAGGAAAGCTGTATTTTTAGGCTGATGTGATTTTAGGTAGTATTATACCTTCTTATTGATCCTCCCGCTCTGCCAAAGGGCATCAACTGCGCTGCTTGGGCAGAATGAGGAAATGTCATGGTAGATACAGGTCCCAAGCACCTGTGCTACAAAATCTGTCACCAGTAATCTAGCATAAATGGCAAAAGATTGGTGTCAAATCTGACTGAAAGAAAATAATAATTTTGAAATAAGAACTAAAATGGCATAGATACTTCAGTAAGAACATAGGACCTCATTATTCAACCAAGTATAGTTTTCCTAAGCTTTTTTCCGTGAAAAAAAGTTAACATTGGTATTCCTTATGTAAAATATTTGAGATTTGACGGATGAAAATAGTTATGCTAACTGGCCTTTACATTCACTGTCGTGGTTTAACCCCAGCCGGCAACTAAGCACCACACAGCCTCTCGCTTACTCCCCGCTGGTAGGATGGGGGAGAGAATCGGAAAGGTAAAAGTGAGAAAACTCGTGGGTTGAGATAAAGACAGTTTAATAGGTAAAGCAAAAGCCGTGCCTGCAGCAAAGCAAAACAAGGAATTCATTCACTACTTCCCATCGGCAGGCAGGTATTCAGCCACCTCCAGGAAAGCAGGGCTTCATCACGCCTAGCCGTTACTTGGGAAGACAAATGCCATCACTCCAAATGTCCCCCCCTTCCTTCTTCTTCCACCAGCTTTATATACTGAGCATGATATCATATGGTATGGAATACCCCCATTGGCCAGGGAGCACCTGGCTGTGCTCCCTCCCAGCTTCTTGTGCACCTGGCAGAGCATGGGAAGCTGAAAAGTCCTTGACTAGTGTAAACATTACTTCACAACAACTAAAACATCTGTGTGTTATCAACATTATTCTCATACTAAATCCAAAACATAACACTATACCAACTACTATCAAGAAAATTAACTCTATCCCAGCTGAAACCAGGACATTCACTTTAACATTTTCTGCTTATATCCTTGCCTCTTTCACATAGGTCTTTTTTGGAAGATGGCTGATAGAGGGCAGCCCATATGTCTTGCTGTTTGATATAGGATCAGCAGCCTGGAATCTGGACAGGTGGAAAGGCGAATTTTGGGATGTCAGCAACATAGGAATCCCTTTTCATGACCGAGAAGCCAACGATGCTGTGATTTTTGGATCATTAACAGCCTGGTTTTTAAAAGAGGTACAGTTTTTAAATCTAGAGATTTTCAAACCTCAGCCTTGTCAGGGCAAAAAGCTTTGGGATGTGGTTCCTATTCTCCAGTTTGAAAATTATTATTTTAAGGAAGTTGATACCTGATGTAGATCAAATTTGTATTTAAAATTTAAATCTTAAGTGCTCATTTAACTGTTTTTCCGGGTGGGCGCCCTATGTGAAATCTTACTGGTAGGATCTCAAACTCCCTTTTCCTCTCTTATGGTAGTCAAGTTGTCACACTCATAAACTGTTCTTAAAGCCAGTGAAGCCATATCTCAGCTATTAGATAGTACCTTGCACAGGGAATAGAGGCAAACAGAAAGAATTAATGACAGCACGTCAGTCTACCACAGCCTACCTGGACAGAGGAGACTTTGTTAATCTGCAGAATCATCTGTCTGTCATAGGTGCTCATGATTTTCTTATCCAAACAAGAGTTTCAGCAGCAGAAGAGCATGTTAAAAGAAAGAAGAGTGACTGTGCTTGCCAGAGCTCCTCAACACTCTAGGAAGGATACTGTTCTGAAGCACAAGTGAGGCACATGTGCTTCTTGGGCTAAGGATTAGGGCTGATGGGAATCAAGACACGTGACTACTTAGAATGCTGTACTGCTTTGTCATATGAAAGAAAGCAAGCACACAGAAGAAGGCATGAAAAAAAAGAAGTTTCTAAGGCTGGGATGATCAGTATAATATGTGTTTCATGTGTGTTCTTTATAATTATTTTCAGCTTTCCTGTCAGTTTGACGACAAGCCCAACATAATTGCCCACTTCCATGAGTGGCAGGCAGGAGTGGGTTTAATACTGTCTCGATCTCAGAAACTTCCTGTTGCCACAATTTTTACTACCCACGCGACTCTGCTTGGGAGATATCTGTGTGCAGCCAGTATAGATTTTTACAACAATCTTGACCAGGTAAGAGACATTTTTCTCATTCCTTCTTTTTTCAGCTAATCCGCTCCTGGCTCCTTTTCTGTTTACTGTGCTACATCATATGTTGTATATTTCCAGTCTTGTGTGATCAGTTACGATTGACCCACAGCTGAGTGATAGGTTGTCAGTTCCAGAGCACGTGAAATGGTATTTGTAAGACCATGGGTGTCTAGGCATGGGTGCCTTTGTCTCTGTGTCATCTGACAGGTCCTAAAGCTCAGTAGAGTCTAGAATACTTGCAGTACCTTCAGTGAACTTTGATTTACCAGATTTGCACTGCAGAGTACTGAAACTCATTCAGCCTCCAGGCAAGTCAGTGCATTAATCCAGTCCACTGATATATGGAGTAATATTGCAGCAGTACAGGATTGCCAACAGAGATTCTTAACCTTCTTTTAAATGGCATGGGACATTTTCAAAAGCAAGGGGAGAGTTACAGGCCCAGACATCACTGCAAATCAAGTGTCCGTGAGAATCTTCCCCTTTGTCTTCAGGAAAGGCAATCATCTCAAGCAATGGATGCTACGGTTTGGGAGTTACTGTTAGCAGCATGAGTAACCAGTGAATGTAAAACCTATTCAGCTGTAGTCATCATCTGACACTTCAGGTGCAGCTTCACAGCACTCTTTCTCAATGAAAGGCAGTAGAAAAAATAGCCAGTAGCCCTCCTGTTGCTGAAATTCCCTGGAATGGCATTAAATACTTTTCTGTTGGTTTTTTTTTTTTCCCCCAACCAACTACTTAATTCTTGCGAGTCATAGTAAGTCCTTCTACTTTCATGCTTTTCAGGTTAGGCTTAATGTGTAACTGGCAAATATAGGAAGTATTTTCTGAGTTCAAAAGACCCACATCTGTTTCTTGGAATTTTTGTAAACTGTCTAGTGGTTTTGGTTTTCACTGTTCTCTTTCCACTCAAAGCATAACAGAAACCAACATTTCAAGGACCCAGATGTCTTTAGCACTGCCTTCAGCAGAGGTACATTACATGATCTGGGATTTCTAATATGGTTACCAACAAACTGAGTTCAAGAGATTTTTGCATTCCAGCTTTTATTGAGGGTAGAGGTAGTTAAAAGGCTAGAACAACTGCCTTATTCACTGTCCACACATTTCCTTGTCTAAAATCAGTGAAGAAAATTACTCAGTTGGCCATTTTCAGTTGGATATTTGTTCCACAGTGTGTGAAGCTTCAGTGTCTTCCAAACACAAGGCCCAAGCAGTAGTGTGCTAGTGTGCTACTGGCCTTATTCAGAAGCACAGAATAGATTGCCATTCCCTTGTACTCCAAGGAAACAGTCATTTACCTTACTACTCTTTTTTTTTTCTTTCCCACCAAAGGCAACTACCGAATCTACTGAACACACTAAGAGTAAAAGACTATCTCCACTCATTTACTCATATGCATAAAGGTTGCAGGATGGTAGTGTGTAGGGGGAGTTCTCTCTGCCCAATATGAGGTAACTAACATAGGTGGTTACTCCTCCTAGGCTCCCTATATCATCAGTGGATTTACAGTAGCCTCTTCACAATCCATGTAAGGCAAACATCTTCAAATTACCATCTGAAAGATCTGTCTCCATCTATCACCTAGGAAAACTAGTCTCCTAAATTAGATACCTTTGTTAGGTGCATTAATGAGGCAGCGTGAATAATGCTGTCGGACCCAAGTTTTAGGAGTCTAGACATTCTTACTTCCTCATATTCTCCTGTCACGAATGAGTGTTTTTGAGGCCGCTTAAAG
>NW_009198169.1:0-9593 GCF_000690835.1 Fulmarus glacialis
CTTCTTGTAGACGGGCATCACATTGGCAAGCCTCTAGTCGTCCGGGACCTCCCCTGTCAAGCAGGACTGCTGATAAATGATGGAGAACGGCTTTCTTTTGGCGTTAGCTCCCTCAGTACTCTCGGGTGGATCCCATCTGGCCCCATAGACTTGTAAGCGTCCAGGTGGCGTAGCAGGTCGTTAACTTCTTCCTCTTGGATTATGGGGGGTTTATCCTGCTCGCCGTCCCTGTCTTCCAGCACGGGGGGCTGAGTACCCTGAGGATAACTGCTCTGACTATTAAAGACTGAGGCAAAGAAGGCATTAAGTACCTCAGCCTTAACCTCGTCCTTGGTGACAATGTTCCTCCCCCCCCCATCCAATAAAGGATGGAGATTCTCTTTGCCTCTCCTTTTGTCATTAATATACTTGTAAAAACATTTTTTGTTTTCTCTCACGACAGTGGCCAGGTTTTTGTGAAGATGATTTTATGAAGCCAAACGTAAGCAATAGATTGAGAAGTGTGCAATTTTCTCTTCTTGGGCTGATGTACTTCACTAGAACTGAAAGAAGGTGGGGCAGCAGAAAGCCTCCTCATGCAGACTGCAGCATTTTAAATTACTGCAGCGTGCATACAACTAATAAATTAGAACGAGACATTTCTATCAGGAGGGGAGTTGGGATCTCTCTAGCTTTCCAAGACAGTGTTCTTCCCCAGTCAATTCAGGGCAACAAAAACTGTTCAAGATGAGGGAAAAACTGCAATACAAGTCTGAATGCCCCACTCACATCTCTTCCTTTGCTAAGTTATCTCCTGCTCAGTATTGATACTAAACTAAATTTTTATGGAAGTTCAATTGATTTTTTAATATTTTATGAAATATCCTTTCCATAGGACTTTAAAATATTATTAGGCTGAACTCTTCTTCACTTCTGACCTTTCACAAACACTGCTTCTTGCATTGATTTTTCAGCTCTTTGATACTGGCTGAGCTACAATAGTTCCAGCAAATAGGAAAGGAGGGGGAATCAAGTGCTATTGCATTAAAGAACTGAAAAGAAATAATGTAAGTTCGATTACCAACAATTTAACTTTCCTATCTCCTCCCCTCAGCACATGAGACCTTCAGAGATAAGTCACCAAGCAAACGCTTTTTCTCATATTCAGCCCAGATTCAGCAGCCTTAACATTGCTTCCAACCCCCTTTATCAATCACTCTTAGCATTAAAATCATGTATAAAAATAAATACCTGACCTGAGTGTTTAGGCAATACTAAATATTCTCTTTCTCAACTAAATGATTTTCTGTCAGCTGGCTTGTCAGGCTCCTGAGGGAGCAGCAGGGGATCATTTGAAAAGAATTATGTTGCACCAGTGATAAATTAAATCCACTTGAATCAATAGCATTTAGATTTTTAAAAGGATATAGCCAAGATACTATCAATTAAAACAAATCTGACTCAGTAGGCTTCATTTTCACGTCAGAGTCTTATTTAAGCCAGCCTCCTAAAAGATAGCATGGGGTAATTTTATCGCTAGTTTAGACACCTGATTGATGGACACCAATACTTGACCTACTAATTCCTGGCTATTTTTATGTCAGGCATGAGGTAAAGGGTTTGTTTTCATTGTCCACAAATAAGAGTCCAGTGCCACCTGAACTCTCCAGAGATATCTGGGACACCCACAAGGTGATGGGAATCTCTCAAATGACCAGTAGATCTGTGCCCTGGCAGGAGACCCTTGTGCATCTCAAGGGGCACTAAGTGCTTGCATGTAAGCCACTGATTCAAGCTGTTCATGCTATCCTAAAATTGAATCTCAAATAGCTGCAATGAAAGGAGCTTAGGGTGAGTAACTCAGACTCAGTCATCAAAATCTTTTGTACCTAAATTCAGCAAAATTCTTTCTACTGGCAAAATTCCCCACCTAAAGTTGTTTTAGCAGTACTGCAGTTTTAGTAGTACTTTGATTAAAGAATTTACAGAAGTCATTCAGAAAACCTTCAGTATCATCCATAGGACATGATGTGGAACATCACCAAGAGGATTTAAGGCTCTGAATCTGGTGATCCAAGTTGGTATTTGGTTTTTTTTTCCCTCATGCCTCAAGAGACAAATATTAATCATGTCAATGAAGGCACTAAGGGAGGATTTGCAGATACTGCAATTTATTTCTTGTTCAATATTCAGGAGTTTGGGTTTGGTTTTTTGGGGGGAGACATGTTTTATACAGACTGTCGATTCCAGCAGCCATACCTTAGAAAAAGCCCCCAGTCATAAATTCAGGCAGAAATGGTGCCCTGTTGCTTTCATTATCTGATTTCACCTGTTGCCTTACAGCTGAGAAATTTTGAAAGATTGTGAAGGTAGATTAGAGTTGTATTACCTTCAGTTTAGCCTCCAGAAGACCTGAAGGGTGACCAAGTCACAAGTAACACCTGCTCTGTCCTCCGCCGGTACATTTTGAGAACCCAGGCGGATGCACACCAGCAGGACAGGCACGAACTGCGTGCCTTGCTAGCAGTAATCCTCCTATTTATGCTTCCAGAACTCTCGTCCTACCCAGTCATGTTAACAGAGGCAAAGAAACACAGCTTTTAATCTCCTAGCTTGTGTGCCACTCTAGTATGAGTAAGCAAGCAACTATAATGTTTAAGGTTGAATTAATCATGTATTTTGAAACTCTTCATAGGCTCAGTTCAAGCTGTTTCCAGGAGCATAAGATTATTTTGACAATACAATCTCTTAAAGGACAAAGGTCAGCAGGACTTGCTTCTTTCAAGAGGAATTTTGCCCCAAGGAGAAGTGCAAACTCAGGCCCCTTATAATTACCATGGTAGGATGGATATAGAACTTGAATAACACGGTGTCAACAGGGTTTTCTTTGTAGAAGTATTTCACCATCCTCAATCTTCTTATTTTGTACACCCACTCAGCAGACAGGCAACAGCACATTCACAGTCCCACCGAATCTCTATGTATTTCTCAGTCTGATCAGTCTCTAAGAGCTGTAATTCTGATCAAATTCAGTGCAGAGTAGAACTGATTCACAATCAACCAGACCTACTATCCATATGCTTAAGCTCCGATTGCATGAAAGAGGAAGGCAAATGGATGCCTCACTCTCGTGCTATCAGAATAGAGTGAAACCAATTGAATGTATTGCCTTGTACTTCCATTTAAAACCCCTTTTCTATTAGAGTCACACAATCAGCAAAAACCCTTAACAGGTCTGAATGCCTACATAAATACCATTCAGAATGACCAATTTCAACACATTACACAAGCCAGCAAAATGGAAAGATGACCTTGACTCATGATTTTTTTCTTCTTAGAAATTTCCAACGCAATTATAACACTCATGATGACAAAATATAAAGTCCTTAGAACAGATGTGGAAAGTAAACCTTCTCTCTCTTTGTGTGTTTCATTCCAGGTTTTGACAGTGAAAGATAGCAAAGTGCAGTCAACATCCTCTAGTGTTATTACGATTTAAACATTAAGCACATTTGTCTGAATAAAACAACCGGCAGTGACCTCAAACGATCTGATTCATCGGTTTATATAATAAGACGGTCTAAATATCTTTGAATTTGAAAGCAAAAAAAAAATATATTTTGCTCTGCAAAATTATTTTAATGCTCCATTAACTTGCAATCTTATATTTTTCTGCTACTACTATTACTAAAAAAAAGAAAAAAACAAGAGAGTGCAATCCATGGTCATCAGTACCACAAGATTTCACTGTGTTCACTGTGCTGTATTAAGAGTTGTGCATATGGTCCTACAGGACTTGGATCCCTCTACCCGTGTAATTCACTGTGATGTAGTGGAAAGCATTACATGCTTACACACTCTTATCACTGATTTAAAAAAGAGATAGGGACCTGCAGAGAAAGCTATCAGACAGAGGCAGAACATAGAGTGCTACACAGCACATAAACCTTAAAATGCCCTCTTCTCTAGGGTTTGCCAGAGGGACAGTATTCCTGTCCACTTATTCTTGCTCAGCCAGAAGTGTCTCAGTGCTGCCTGTCCCCTGCACCGCCAGAGGGTACGAGTCTTACCCATGCCGGACCCGGGATGCTCCTGTGAGATGATCAAGATCTTCAGTGTCCAGCCAAAGGCCCATATCTGCAAGACTGACTACTTCCTGATTCTCCCCAAGGTAAAAATCATAATCACTGGAAACTGCTTGGCCTAGGAGGTTTGTTAATATGTGCTGGCATCCCTTAGCAAGGGTTTGGTAAAATGTTTTGCACACAACCTTTTTTCCCACTCCTCCTAAGAAATTCCACCAAAAAATCTGGTATTTTTATATAGTAGAAATAACACATCTTTGAACTTTTGTTCGTGCAGGAGCAAAGGAGATTATGGTAAGGGGTAGGAGAGAGTGCTCTTTTCTCAGTTTGTAAAAAATTGAGGCAGTTTTTTTCTTCAGTTCCCACTGAATTAATTTCATGACTATCCCAAACTGAAGTCTTCTGGTATTTAAAATTATATCAGTTGAAGCTGCCAATATGTGGCATCATTGAAAAAAGGGTTCTAAGGATACTGTTGAATAAGTCAGTTTCATGCCAGCAAAAACATTTGATTTAGGGAGTACCTATCTCTCCTATAAAAAACTGCAAATATTGTTAGCTTTCCAAGTGGCAATTGTGGAAATTACTGTAATCAGGATGCCTTAACATGAAATCTTGGAATGAATGTATGCATAGTTAGTCGGTGTCACTGAGGACAATCTGTTTGATTAGTCCCAAGTATTTAATGAAAATAATTTATTTCTGTCCACACATTGCAGTATGTACATACCAATTGTAGGCTCTGTCATGGACTGGTGAACAAAAGCAAATTTAATGATAAAGGACAGGGTATTAATTATTGTTCAAAATAGCTAATCCTCTATCAGTGCTAGATTATACCCACAGCTCATCTTCAAGGACCTTTTGAATCAAAGTTTGTTCAGCATAATTTCTAATCTATCTGAGTTCCATGAGCTGCAAATAGGATGAACATAAAATATTCATCTCCCTACAATATGTTTTTTAAAAAAATCCAAAGAAGACTTCTTTTGCCACAGAAAATAAAACACTAGGTCGTTTTTATTGTTTCCTGCTTCAAAAATAGCAGGTGGCTGATAGAGAACAACAATGAGTTCCATTTCTGCTCATCCATCTGCAGCTCACAGTCTATTGTACAGCTCTTATTTATTCACATTGTATGTCAATGTCAAATATGTTTGCAGGCTATTTAAGCTTTTATTATACTATGCTTCTATAGGATTAAAAAACAATCTTTGTTTTTACAATGTCTGTATGATTAGTTGATGTGCCAACAGTAACACTGAGCAGCTTCACTGTACGTCCCTAGGCTGTAACAGATGTTTTTGTCTTCTGGTTTCTTTTAGTGTTTATCTAGCAAAAATTGAATATTACAAATATTGAAGTGTCACTGTTCGTGTCTATATTGTAACAATAAGGGTCTCTCAGCATTTCAACTTCACTTGGTCTTTAAAAAACATGGTAAATTTAAGGGTTTTTTTCATTTAGATAATAAACTAAAAAGGAAAGCTAGATTACAAAGATGGGTATATTCTTTTAATCTACTGTTAATAGAATAGAATAGAATAGAATAGAATAGAATAGAATAGAATAGAATAGAATAGACTATTTCAGTTGGAAGGGACCTACAAAGATCATCTAGTCAAACTCCTGACCAAGCTAAAGCATGTGGTTAAGGGCATTGTCCAAATGCCTCTTAAACACTGACAGGCTCGGGGCATCAACCACCTCTCTAGGAAGCCTGTTCCAGTGTTTGACCACCCTCTTGGCAAAAAAATGCTTCCTCATGTCCAGTCAATACTGTTTCCATTGTATATACACACAATTAGTACTGTAAGGACTTCTAACTGTACACAATATATAGGTAGTGGGTTAAAGGTTTTTAGAAAGAAAGGTTCAGCTTTGTCCCTCCATTTCTTTTAAAGAAAGAGTCAGTGAAGCTCTGTTTCCATCCAAATCAATAGCAAAAAGATTCTAAGGAATTTGAAAACCTTGTTTAGTATTGTTTGGGGTACACAAGAGAGAAAATTAAAGTTCCATCCCACATAGTTTCTCTGTCTCCTGTGTTTCTGCTTAGATTCAGTTCATTTTCTCTAGGTCAGATGTATTTAATAAGTGACAGCCTAAGTCCTTCAAGTCAAAACCCCACACATTCACATGCCTGTGAATAAATATCACACATAAGAGCATGATTATATGCCTTATGTTTAAAGACACAAGTACGTATTTCAGCATCCAAAAGAGTATACTGCAAAACAGTAGCAATTATTATTCAAGGTATTGATTTTAATGAGAGCCGAAAGTCTCAGCATCTCTGAAAATCAGGACACTTATTTAGGTCATATGGATATTAGCCAATATTTTCAAAAATGGCTGTCTAAATTTAGGAACCAAAATTTATATTTAAGCATCAGCCTCAGCAGTTCATTTTTTTCAGAGGTTATAACCACTTGCAACTGCTAGTAACTTTATTTCTCTGTATCTATAGGCCAAAAGTTTTCAGAAATGACTGAAAAGTTACAGTCATTTGATTTTGGATGTCCAACTTCTGTGACATGTTCAAGGGCCAGATTTCCCAAGAACAAGACTTAGCCATTTCTAATCAGGCATATCTAAGTTGTACCGGACTGGACATCCAAAATTTCAAATCTTTTCTTAACATCTTGGATCTTTGAATTAAAGGTTAGGATTTTTAAAATATTTTAGCATTACAATTGTGGTGCTTTTCCCTACTTTATATGAATGGTGATTCTGCATTGCACACACTTACGAATGTGTTTTGGAAACCTAAGATAGGTGTACGGGAGCAGCTGCTGGGCGAGGGCAGTCAAGACGGGGCCAAGGGTGATGGCCCTTCCCAACACAGCATCATCCCACAGCACCAAGCCAGAAAGAGCAGAGAGGGGACAGGGATGGTGACCAGGGTCAGCCACAGCCCAGTGATGGCCAGACAAGCCTGCAGCTATGGGCAGGTCTTGAGGTGACACCGGGGAGGGTCAGGGTGGGGATGGGACATGGCCAAGCACAGGCATCGCTGCGACATGGCGTGGGCAGGGACAGCAGCTGGACCCCAGGTTATGCTGCACCATGCCAGGGTTGGCCTTCAGCATAGCCACCAACCCCTGGGGAGGGAGGAGAGGTTGTGGGACTTGTCGGTGCCCTTAGGGACCTGCGAGTAGCTTCATCTCACCCCACTTTAGAAGTCTACATGTTAGATATCTAAAATGGAGCTAGCTGCCCCAGATTTTGCATAGTCAGTAGATGGAAAAAACCACCTCCATGGGGCAATACTTGTCTGTTTTAGATGCCCATCTTTGGATAAGATGCATCATGAAGATACTGATTTCTCTACCCAAACAAATGAAGAATCTTGTATAAATCTAACTTTTAAGTAGCTAAATCATGAGATATAATCCCTGCTGCTTTTAGTGGAAGAAGGGTTCAATCATACCTATGATATTTTGTCTTGAAATTTTCTTAATGTCACCCATATGTGACAGCAGCTACACCTTCTCTCAAATCTTATTAGAAAAAGTTATTTCTCCATCAAAGCTAACTTAGATTATCCTTTTAACCATTACGAAGAAGAAGGTGTGCCTAGTGTCCACATTTGGATTATTAATCCATAAATTTTGCTTTTAGTAAAACATATGAGAATACAGTAAAATTTGGTGTTACGTGAATGTAGGCAGCAATGACAGGCTATAATTCAGATGAAATACAGTTACCAAAACCCGTGTGAGAAAAAAAAAATTATAATTCAGCACATACTTGTAACTTGCTTGTTTTTTACAATATCAGAATTTGAAAAGAGAAGAAAAAAATGACTGTTTCATTTTGATTGTGTAAACCTTCTCAGATATGAACTTTGAAAGGCTCATCCTCATACTATTATGCATGCTCACTGTCTCAGCACCAGAGAGACACCAAGCAAATAAATGCAGATTTTAAAAACAGTATTAGGATGCACCGTAAAAACGACCTGCTCCAGCTGCTTTTTAAATGGCAGAACAGCTATACTGGTTGGGAGATAGCGAACATGTAGCTCAAGAAAGAAGAGGTAATTTACCATAACACTTCTGCAATCCATGATCTGAACAATCAGATTTCCCTCTCAGCAGCGTGTGCAGGGCTGATAACTAGATGAACTGCTATGCAAGGTGTCAAACTTGTCCCTGTGAAACTTTAGGGTTACACCAAAGGTGAATTTGACCTGTGGGACTTTTCCAGCACCTGAGATTACAGTGATCAGCATTTCTATTATTAGATGATTGTGTCAGCACTAGAAGCACTATCGGTAATGTAGCCACAAGGCTGAAACAGACAATAAGGAAGGAAACTTCACAATTAATGAAGAACTAATGTCATGAAGGCTGTGGAAAGAAAGTGATGCATGTATAAAGGGCAGGGAGAAGAAGAGACTGCAAAGGGTCATTGCAGTCCTCTGCTTTTCATATTTATCTCCTTGACGACTTATTTAATATATTCATTAACACAGATTATCTACTGAACTGCCTAGATCCATATTTAATAGTAATATTTAATGCAAACTGATCTGCATTTCTTGTCTTGTTTCATGACACCAAGCCTACCTATGTATATGTAGTGCAGGTGGTAGTCCTGTCAAATGGCAGGAGATGCATGTGTTTTAAAGGCAACAGTCAGTTGCCTGTCAGTATGTTAATCAACAATTCTGAAACAAAGACACACATTCACAACAGCCTGACCTTAAAGATGTTGAGCATTCACGTGAATAAATGAAGGTTTAATACCTCTGATGACCAGAAATCTTCTATTTTCTAGGATATATGAGAAATTTGAATGTAGGTGCTGAGATCCAAACAAGTACCATAGCCCTGACCCTGAGCAAGCATCACACTTGCAGTAGCAGAACAGATGGATAAGCACAGAAAAGAGAGGAGAGTGAGTAGGAAATTCTGGACGGCAGTTTTTCCTGAAAGAGGCAGAAGGAGAAAGAGCAGCTGGGGACTGGCTCCTGGGGAGCAAGACGAGTTTAAGGAGCTTTGGGTTGTATGATTACGGCTGCTTTTTAAGTGGTAGCCCAGGACTTTGGGCACGTTTGCGAGTGCAGTCTGCCACAGCTGAGGCTGCTTTGAGGACTTGCTGTGTGTCTGCTCTTCAAGGGAAGGTTACAGAGTGCAAATGGGACTGGGATAGCACCCTTTTTGATCCTGATCAGGAGGTAACCCTTGCCCAGACCCAGGCGAGGTTAACAGGTAGTGGCTGAGTGACTGTCCTGGTTTCAGCTGGGATAGAGTTAATTTTCTTCCTAGTAGCTGGTATAGTGCTGTGTTTTGGATTTAGCATGAGAATAATGTTGATAACGCATTGATGTTTTAGTTGTTGCTAAGTAGTGCTTACCTAATCAAGGACTTTTCAGCTTCCCATGCTCTACTGACTGAGAAGGCTAGAGATGCACAAGAAGTTGGGAGGGGGCACAGCCAGGACAGCTGACCGAAACTGGCCAATGGCATATTCCATACCAAATGATGCCATGCTTAGTACATAAACTAGGGGAAAGCTGGCCAG
>NW_009198170.1:0-6678 GCF_000690835.1 Fulmarus glacialis
TGGGGAAGTCAGATCGGTGCTCATGAACCGGAGGAATGAGACCAGAGGTGCGTTGCACACTCAGCCCTCTTTGCCTCGCAGATGCTGAGGAGCGAAGGACGGGGGGGATGTGTCACACTCGGGTCAGCGCTGGGTCTGGTGTCCTTGTTCCCAGAGCCTGTGGCTGGTCCTGACTTGGCACCCAACGCCCGCTAGCACTTGCTGCATCATGTAGGGCTCCAAGCAGCATGTCGTGCCCCTGGGCTGCCCTGCGGGGCCTTTGCTCTGCTCTGTTACCTAGTAGCGCATCCGCCATCAGTTACTGTATTAGTCCTCTGAAGTGAGAAGGGTGCAGCTCCGCGCGGGACCCCAGGAGAGGCAGGTCTGCAGCGAGGGGGAGGCCTGGGGACTCTTCCCAGCAGGGAAGGTCTGACCTGGCTGCCTCTGCTTGTTCTCTGCAAGCCAGGGCTGGCCTGGGGCGGCTCGTCACCGTGTGTCAGCACCCAGTCGCCTGTCTGGCAGCGGTGGGTGCCAGGCTCTGTGCTGGCTGCCTCCGGGTGCTGCTCCTCAGCTTCCTCCCCACCAGCCTTCGGGAAGCCTGCCGTTCCCACTCACACAGGGAGCCTGGGCCCTACACCACCACGACTGGGACGAAGCGCTGGAACGAGGTGGGCTTTTTTTTACTGCTTTATAAAGTGCCTCCTTTATTAGCCACACTGAGGCTTTTTTCCTGACAAACCACATACCAGCAGAGAGTACCAGGAACAAAATGAGGCTGCATGGTCCAGTGGTTCGAGCCAAGGCAGCGATGCCAGCAGGATTGTGGGCTCTAATCCCCTGCTGAGCTGTTGACTCACTGTACAAACTCAGGCAGGTCCTGCCTCTTTGTGCCTCAGAGAAGCCCAGCTGGAAAGTTGGGTAAATAGCAGGAACCTCTTGGAAAAAATAGCCCACCACATCGGAGCCAAGCTTGAGGGAGGGCGTTCATTTACAAATAAAAGACATTTCAACTGGCTGCTCAGATTCTCCTTGCAGGCATGGTTTTCACCCCTGGCCCTCCACCGCTGTGCGTTGTTAAGGGGCGATGCTGAATAGGTGCTTTACGTCGCTGCAGGGGTGGCTGTGCTGCAAGTGACATCATTCGCGTATCACGCTGCGCTGAATTTGTAGGGAACTTGTACAGGAGAAAAGTTGCACCGTATTGTTGCAAAAAATCGCGATTGTAGCTCTGTGCAGTGTCTTGAGGACTGTTACTGTCTGTTTTCGTCTTTTAGGTCACTGAAAGGAAAAACAGCGATTTCTGCTCAATGGGTCGGGTTCTGTCATACTCTAAAAGAAAATCTAGGAAATTTAAATGTTAAATTCACTTTTAAGTAAATTTGGGTCAAATAAGTCAGTGGGTGACCACGCTGGCAGAGTTATGAGCACAGATATCCTTGGTACAGTTCCCCAGTACCCACCGCAGGGAGCGTTCCCCTCACGAAGCCAAGGAGCCAGAAGAAGAACGTGTACAACAAATTCCTCCAGTGAATCCTTCACTCCCCTTCCCGCACTGGTGCGAACAGCCCAGCCTGAACTGTCTTCCAGTTACCACCAAGCTAAAACCTGAAACTCTTCAACAGTCCTGAAGACATAGAAAATGCAATCTATGTGCATGCCTGGCCGTACAGCCCTCCGCCCGCTGAAATGAGGAAAAGAGCTTAATTTGCAAAATAATCACCACAGCATGTGCTGGACCTTCTTCTGGTTATTCAATGACAGACAAATGAGCTTTCCTGCATCCCTGTCAGATTCCTTCTGCAGGAATGGGAGCGATGGAGATACCTGCTCTGGCCACACATTGCAGACGGGGTGGCAGGGAGGGGACAGTAAGACTTTTTTTTTCCCTCCAGAAAACATTGAGGAAGTGTAAACTTTACAAGGTTTTCAGGAGCTTAACTGAAAATTTAAAGAATGTAAAGAAATTTAAAGGAGCTGACATTTGTTCAACTATTTTTTCAGATAAATCAAATACATTTCCAGAACAGTTAGTTGTTTTAAATACCAAAACCAGCCATTACGCAGCTGGGTGGAACTGCCTCTCTGTCTGCACATGGGACACTGGAGACCTTTGTGGCCCAGCCGCGCACAAGGGAGACCTTTGAGCCTCCTGCACGGGCGATGTGAATGGAGGAGCCTGCAAGCCCTGCTCGCTGCTGGCCAGCAGCTCCGTGGGAAACCCTCTCTCGGGAGTCAGGTCATTTTTGCAACCCAAGTGAGGATCTCCTGGCCAGATTCCCACTGTCCGGCAGAATCAACTTGAAAAAACAGCATAAGAAAACACAAATGCCCGTACAAATAAATAAGGACTGGCATAAATTGCAAGGGCTTGCAGATGTTTCATGGTTCAATGTCAGGACAGGCTCGGTCACCAGGCTCTTGCTGGATCTCCTTGAGCTCTTTTATCCAGCAAGCTTTCCCCTTGCAATTTAACTCTGCAGCGACTCTGGCCTGGCTTTATGGGATAGAAAGCAAAGAGGATCAGCACATCCTCCAGTAGTGACCCTTGAGTGTATTTCTACATGGAAACCTGCTCCTCCTTGGAGAAGGTAGATGAGATAGGGGTGCAGCTAGGGGCCCAGCCTCATAGGTGCAGCTATGAAGAGGAAACCTCCTCCAAGGAAGAGCACCTTGGAGCTCTTGGAGCTCCACCTTCCAAGCACAGAGCAAACTGTTAATTAGCCCTTGCAATACAAGTGTCAGGGAAGCACACCGCCAGCTATTAATAATCATTGCTAAGTGTTCTTCATCAGACTTACAAGGATGCAGCAAAAGTTGAAGTGTGGTTGTGTTCTCCCTCACTTCCAACACAAGGTGAACATGCACACGTGTGCGTACACACGCACACACACGTGCGTGCTGGTGCACCGCCAGCTCTGCCTTTCCTGGCAGGCACAGGGGTCCAGCCCTGCCTGTGAGCCAGCGTTTCAGCAGAGGAGCTGGGTGCACCCAAAACCTTTATTCCACAAAGCCCAGCAGCACGGAAAAAGGGGTGTGCGTGTCTGTATGTTTTGGGGAGGAGGTTATTTTGGGAATCCCCGCCTGAGCTGCTGCTAGTGCTGATAACAACCTTTCATGCCTCTCGCTTGTTTATGCAGGGCATGAAAAGGCCCTTTGTGCAGCACGGGGAGCTGGCTGCCAGCTGGGATTAGTGAGACTCTCCCTGTGTGCTCCTCGGCTCCATCCCCCTCAGCAAAGCTGTGCCCGCGGGGAGGCATGGGGGTCCCCGTGGGCTGAGAAGTAGCCACCCCGCAGGAGAGGGAGCACAGCTCCTCGTGTCGAGCTCCTGGGTACTTTCTGCCCTTCACAGGTTTTGGATGATGGGAACATCCACCACAACAACAGTGGTGAGCTCAGGATGCTTCATCTCCAGGAGCTCCAGGCAAATGTTTCCATCCAAAGAAAACATTTCCAGCTGGCAGGCTGTTTGAGTGGCATCCAAAGCTCAAAGAAATCCCTGGGACTGAGATGTCATCAGAACATCAGATCAAGTCCTTATTATCCTTGCGTGCCTGGAGCCCTGAGGTCTTGGGGGACGAGCAGGCCTCCCACTGCCTTCATCCTCTGCTTCCCAAGGAACAGGACCTAGTACCCAAAAGCTGTCAATGCCTGCTGACCTTCAGACAGCTGGGCATAACTTCAGATAGTGATGCACATGGTGGAGAACTAGGAACAAAAGGGGCAAGAAATGCATTTTTTTAATTTAACTCAAAGAGATTAATGACCCGTGTAACAGTTACGACACATCCCACCTTGACACCTTCCAGCGGTAGGAGGATTGCAGTGAAAAGAACTGCAGCACCCCCGGGAGACAGGGAGGAAGGAATATTTGCCCACTTTACAGGCAGGGAACCTGAGACCCGGGGTGGGATGTGGGTTGCCTGATGCCACCCAACAGAGCTGTAACAAAGCTCTGGTGCAAAGTAACCACAGAAAGCACTTGTGCTACGGCCATCTCAGCAGACCTGGGGGGCAGATGGGTCCCCAGCGAGTCAGCGATGGGGTTAGGAGCCACCAGCAAAGAGAGTGACGATATTGGCAACGGATTACTCGTCCTGTGAGCTGCGAGGGGAAGGAGGAAGGGCCGGGCAGGTCCCGCTCCCAGCTCTGCGCACGTCCTGCCCCACGCAGGCGAGAGCCCTGCGGGAGCCGCTCCTTCCTTAGCTGGGCTTTCTGCACGGACCAGCTGGATGCAATCCTGGGCTGCGAGTCCCTGGAGAGCATCAGTCCCATCCTGTTCAGGAACGTAGCGAGGCCGAGGCTCTGCCCCCGCCTGCGCGACAGGCAGAGCAATGGGATATCCTGTGTCTTTCCATCCTGACACTGCCAGGAAAGCACAGTTCTCCTGAGGGGAGCCCCTGGCACGGGTCTGACATGCTCTGATTAAAGGGAAGGCTCTGACAGCTTAATTAACTGCCATCTTGAAGATGGCAGGGATTGAACGAAGACGAGTGACACCAGCCTGCCCCACTGAGAACAGCTGAGACCCCCAGCAGAAACCCGTGGCACCAAAGAGAGAGAAAGCAGGGAAAGATGAAGAACAAGGTGCGAAGTGTGGAGTGGTTGCGGTCACGTTTGCTCCTTTAACCCATCCTGCTGACCACTCTGCTAACGTCACCACTGAGGCAGGAAAGATCAGGCTGATGTCGCAGCACCCCCCAACGAAGCGTCTCGTCCTCTCACATGGCTCCTGTATCCCTCAGCTGCCCTCGTTAGAAGGATGCTCCTTAACGTGACTGTCCTAAATGGCTCTGCTTTGGGGAGCCACAGAGGAGAGTGCAATATTAATTACAGTGCTCAGCAGGAGTGCTGACCCGGTGACTGCACCAGCAGAAAAGGGTATTTCTGCCCAAGAACCTGACTTTGACTTTTGTACTCGTGCTGCCCAAGCTATTACTTCTCAGTGCAAACATTTTGACACTGTATGGATTTTTCTATTAAGAATCACAGGCATGAAGGGAACACCGCCCCAATAAAAAAAACCCCTACCTGTTCTCTGGATTTCAGATTACCAGTTACAACCCCCAGTGTCCCAGCTCGTGGAGCTAGATGACCATGTGAAAATCTGAGCTTCTAACACTTCTGGGTGCAGCAAAGACAGGAAAATGTGAAACCTAAAGGCTGGAACGGCAGAAAACAAATCAAGAGAGGGTCAAGAATGATCTAAGGATCTGCTTAGGTGGAAAAGGCACCAAGCCATGTGGGACTACTGCAATCATCCGGCCTGGTGCCTTGCACAGCAAAGCCTGGAGAACTGGCCCCACAGCCTCCCACGAGGCCCAGGACTGGTGGCTGAGCAGGCACGTGTCCCTGGGAGGGACAACCAGCTGAGGACTGATGGTGAACTGACCACAGTCCTAAGGAAGTTAATGACCTCCGCTGTATGAGCAGCAACTCAGCCGTAATTTAAGTATCTCCAACTACCAGCCACTAGGTCTTGCTGCACGTTATCTGGTGACAGAGTGCCCTGTTACGCACGAGCCTCTCCCCACGCTGCTGCCTACAGCTCCCACGCACACCTCTGGGCATTCTCCTGGAGAAACCCAACGAGCTGAAGTTCTTCAGTCTGCTGCTGCCAGGCTGGTTCTTCTGACCCCGGCTGGGCTCGCAGCCCTCTTTGTACCTCTTTCAGCTTCAGACATGATGCCAGTGGATGTTTGTGGTTTTAAGACACATTTGAGACTCAGTTTCACATAGGAAGGGTTCGGGATGGGTGTAGGAAGAACGACACTTTCTTTACCAAGGGTCCGCAGGAGTCTGCGCTCCATACCTGGGCTGACATTAGCTAAGAGGTGGGCACGACCCCCTTCCCTGCTGATGCAGAGAGGCAGGGAAGTTGTAGGGATGTGGGTCACAAGGAGCAGAGGCTTCCCTCCAATATCTTCAGAGCAATTAGCACACCCCATGGTTACTGACAGTGTCTTCCTGGGACGTCTTCTGAATGAAGGGACTCCATGAAAACTTTTCCTCTGCATCCAGTGACATAAAACCACCTGGGCTGAGTGACATTATTGTGAGGGCACCCCTCCTTGGTGGGCACCTAACTCACTCCCCCCTGGATCCCAGGCAGTCTCCAAGATGCTGAGTTCCTACTGCTTTGTCCCAGCCCTCAGGAATATCAGCCTTTGGTCCCTCTCTGATGGAAACTGGAGCTCTGCAGCTCCTGGGACAGGAGAGCCTCTCCCTGATAACTAACCAGTGGGAGAGAGTCAGGGACACCAGGGAGCCTGCGAGCAGCCGGATCCAAACCTGGCTGGATCACAGGTTTTACTGGCGCTGCCAGGTGGGAAACTGCTGGTGCTGGAAGCAGGAGCTTTGCCTGCTCCCTCCATCCGGACGCCAGCCGGAGCAGGCAGGGCGGCTGCTGATGGCTGGCCCCACACGGGTGGCTCCCCCAAAGGGGAGGGAGGGCTCCCGCCCCCCGCAGACCTGCCTGCCCCTGGCAGCACTCCCCATGCCCGCTCTCCTGCCTGTCCCGGTTGCCACCGGTGCCCACGGGCAGCCCGACAGCCCTGGCCCGTCGCAGCGTGGCAAGTGTCCTGCCCAGGCATCAGGGCCCCCCCACCAGCTGGCAAATTTCCACGGAGACCCAGGGCAAAAGCTGGGCCAGCGTTGCCGTTTTAGGCGGTGGCCAGCCCTCTCCAGCCTCCCAAAACAGGG
>NW_009198170.1:6692-8350 GCF_000690835.1 Fulmarus glacialis
GAAGTACCTGCCTCCTTGCTGCCCTCTCCGAGTAGCTCTGTCTCATACTTGTCCTGCCCTGGAGCACAGGGCTTGCTCCCAAATGGTCTAATCCCCTGATGGGGGGCTCCTGTGAACTGAGCCCCAGCATCGCCCCACTAACCTGACACCTACCCAGTGCTGTGCAGTTCACCCCACTTCCCCACCCCAAATGCCCGGGAAGGTGTGGAGAGGGCAGTCCCTCACTGCTGGATGTGCTGCCCAGAAGCATCTGGCAGCCTGGGAGAAGTTAATAAGAAAAGCCTGAGCCAATATTGCTAGATTACAGCCATCTCTTCCAAAGAGGATTAGTGGCCAAATCCCCAGCGATAGGCGTGTGGCTGTACCACCAGTGCTGGCTGTGCCCCTGGGCGGGAGCGCAGCGCGGGGACCGGACCAGAGCCCAGCCCCAGCTGGGGCCAAACCGCTGCCAAAACCCGGGAGCAGCTCTCCTCTCCTTCCCATGGTGCAAGGGAGACTGTCTGCGCCTCGCTCCCTCCACACGGCCTCCGTCCAACAGCCCCCAGCCAGGACCATCGGGTTGCCTGCGGATGTCCCACGGCAGGAAGATGCAGGGAACTCTGCACCCTCCTGGGGACCCTGAGCCATGGGATCCCAGACACGTGCGCCATCACCTCCCCACCGTTGTACCCAGCCTGGGCATCCCTGAGCCTGGCCTGGAGGTGGCCCCTCAGCAGTGTCGGCCCCGGAAAGGCACTGGCTCACCCTCTCCCTGCGTCTGTCCACCCCAGCCCCTTGCAGGATGCGATCGATGCCCCGGGGTCTTGCTGAGCTCTCCTCCTCTGCAGCCCAGGCCAGTGGTAGCTCTCCCCACAGGGCCCAGTCCCACAAGCTGCACAAGGAGGGGGTCGTCAGGTCCTCAGCAAGGCTCCAGTGAGGACACAGGACCTTTGGCCTCCATCCCACAAATGCCATGGGATGAGAGGAGCATCCTCCTGGGGGATGCCACCCCACTGAGACGTGGGAACACAAGCCCGCAGCTGAGCTGATGAGAGAAGTCACGGCTGGGGAAACAAACCCTGTTTTGTCCCAGATTCCTGCCTCCCTGGACTCCAAGCAACCTCCACTGCAGCTTCTGGCACGAGCTGCCCCCGACCCCATGGCCAAGGGCACAGAGAGCAGCGAGCAGCCTCCCCGCTGCGGCCGTGGGGCTGCCGGGGCTCAGCCCCCCATGCTGCGAAAGCACTTCAAACGCCTCCACAGCCAGTTTCCCTGGCCCAGGCACCCTGGCAGCAGCACACAGTGAGATCCCAGCCTTATTATTGCTCATCACATACAGGGTCATGAATAATATTTGGAAAATAAAGATCTGCGTACAGCCAGCCCCTGCCAGGAGTGTCCAGCACCCGGCGGGAGCCTCTCCCAGCAGCACAGGATCAGGCTTGAAGGTGGGGTCCTCTTTTCAGGGTATTTATTTGCATTGCTGAGACTTCCAGCCCTTGGCCAGCTTCAGCTGATGCTGGTTAATGGGACCAGAAGTGAGCGGGGGGAAAGGGGACTGCGGGGGCAGCTTGCCCCGGTGCCAGCTCTGCTCCCTGGATGGGGCTCCCATGGTTGCCATGGTCTTGCTCGACCCCTTGCAGACGGTGTGGGGCTTGCCTGAGGCTTCCCCAGCCCCC
>NW_009198170.1:8425-23030 GCF_000690835.1 Fulmarus glacialis
GTGCAGGCTTCCCGCCGCTGGCTCGTCCCCCCTCCAAAGCACACTGCTGGCAGGAGCAAAGGGGCCACGTGGCCATGGTGAGGGGTGTGCTGGGCAAGGCGAGGAGGTGCAGGAGGAACCTCTCCTGATCCCTGGTCCTGCCCCAAACGCCCTGGGCGAGGGGCTGGGGACCCCAGTGCTGGTGGTGGCCACAGAGGCTGTGGGCTCAGTGACACACTCCATTTAGCCAGTTTGAGGGACGGACATGGGTATTCAGCACTTGTCTGGATCAGGCCCTCGCTGATTGCTGTTCTGAGATGCTGGAGCTTGGTGAAGAGCCCAGCCGGGTGGCAGAGCTGCAGCTGCACCCGAGTGGCACGGGGACCACCAGCCGACAGTGACAGCCGGTGCTTTTGGGGACATGCTCTTGTCTTTCACAACGAGGAGGGCTGGGCATCCCTAGTGCCAATGGTCAGCTGGGTCCAGGGGACCTACTCCACCCCTTGCATATCTCCCCTGCAAGGCAGCGTTTGAGAGGTGTCAGCCACGTCAGGCAAAACAGCAGGTCCCCACCTCCTCCCGTGGGACGTACCCTGCAAGTAACTCAGCCTAGCAGGGTCCCGGCTTAGGGCCTCGTCATCCTCAACACGTGTGCCATCCTTTCCCTGTCCTGGAGGGGACCAGTGCGGGTGCCAGCTTCCTTTCTTCAGGACTGGGTACAGGAAGATGGTGGTTAATGGCCTTTGTGAGTGGGCAGCACTGGCAGGCTTTGAGCTGAAGCTGCTCACATGGACAACAAGTCCAGATCGCTGGAGTCAGTCAGAGAGTCAAATTTCTGAAAGTCCTGACATGCTAAAATTGAGGCTGTTACATATGAGACCTGGACCAGACATAAGCACCAACACAGAAATGCCAGTGATTTCCTCTTTGCATAAACCAGTTGGACTGGCTTGTGGGAGCACTGGGAAATTCATCCTGCCCCCTCGGCTTCGGTGCTTTGCACATAAGACACATTTTCAGCCCTTGCTGGCTGGCATCGCTTACCAGCTCCAAAGGCCCTGCAGACACATTGATTTATTTGGGCAGAGGAGAAAGGTTAATGGCTCTCACCGACGGAAAGCAGTCGGTGAGCTGTGTTGAGTCAAGGACTGTGCTTTGCAGTGCTGCAAGGGCAGAGTGGAAAACTCTCTCCTCGTTGCTGCAAAATGTAAGAATATGTCCTGCAAAGGCTCTGCAGGTCTGCCCGTGCCCCTGCAACACAAGCTCCCTGGCAGCAGCTCCAGCATCCCCACTGTGGAGCCATACGTGCTGTGCCTTGTGTCCTGCTGAGCCTTCAGGCCACACATGCTAGATGAGAAATGTGGGCTGCCAATATCTGCAAGCAATGATCACACCCTGGTACACGTATGGTGACGGCTCAGCAGGTCACACTGCACGTAGCTGCACTTCAGAAGAATTCAGGGATCAAGCATAGGCTGGGATGCATGTGCCCACCTAGACCCGATGCCCTGGAAGGGACAGCTTCTGGCAAAAGCCCCTTGCAGGCATCTGCAAAAATACCACTCAGAACGTCAGACCTTGAGCACAAGCCCACACTGGGCACTGGAGCAGAGCCAGGTCCTGCCTCCCGGCTCCTGCAAGGACAAAAGCCAGATGCATCAGAGGGACTGGCAAGACACCCGTCCGTCAGGCAGATGTGGGACAGCCTGTCCCATGGGAGAACGGGGCTCGATTTCTAACAGCTGGTGCTGATTTATCCTCCAAAGGGAGAATTTCCTTCAAAAAGCCGCATTAGCATTAGCTCTCATGATCCATGTAAACCTCTCCTTTCCCTCAGATGCAGGGGGTGGATATTCTCTAACTGCGTGAGCTCTTTGCAGCTGTAATTGCTGGGATAAATATGAGCTGATCATTTCTATTAAGGAAAGATTTTAGGACCAAAATTACCATTATCCTCTCTTATCAAATGCTGATAACAACGTTTCCCAGGTCAGCTTTTTTCCATGACAAGACTCTGAGTGGCAAACGAGCAGCTCCCTGCTGTCACATTTGCAGCCCAGGCCCTGCAGCCCAGGAGCAGTGCAAAGGAACTGAAATTAGCTGGAAAATGACTCTCAACCAGCCTTGCTAAATTGCCATGAAAATTTAACAAGCCAAGCGCAAAGCCTCTTTGCTTTTTCCATCATGGCAGAGAGAATGGAAATCAAGTGATATTTTAACACACCAGCCAAAAGCGAAGGGACGAGGCGCTGTGCCGTGCTGCTGCCCGCAAAGGGCAGCCCCAGTCGCTCTGCTCATATGGTCCGAGGGTCACCACGTGTCGATGGTTTGTGAATGGCCATCACTGAAACGCAAACACGACTGCAAAATATTGCGCTGTTACTAGCGGAATCTGACCCTCTTTTAAATCTATGAACTTCTGGGTTACAGCTCTGCTTTTAGAGACAGTAAGCAGAAACCTGTGCACCCATTTTTCTTCCCTGATGCGGGAGCCGATGGCCACAGCTGTCAGGGAGCTCCCAGCGCCTGATGCCGTAGCACCAATTGCCTGCACGCGGAGACCGTCTTGTGCATTTACTGGTAAAGGGCTTGAGGCTCCCCGGAGTATATCAGAGCGCCGACCCTGTTCCCACCCGCTCTGCCCCTGGAGAAGGACACGGTCGGAATTTTGATATACAGCCCAACGGGGACCGTAGCCCTTTTCCTTATGGCAAACAGCCAGGTCCTGCAGGCCCCCACATCCTCATCTGCATCTGTAGCCCTCCATCAGACCGAGCTTCTACATCCTCCAAGTGAAACCGAACCCTCCCCGGACCCTCTCCTGTATCGTACCGCGGGCGGCTGTGGCTAGCTCCCGCAGCCCGCACCGGCCTGGAAGCGTTGCCCTGCCCTTCTGCCGTTGCACCCGCACAGAGGCATCTGCAAAGTGGGCACCGGTTCCACCTGGCACGGAGAGAAGTTCACCAGATACCAACCGGCTCTTGGTTTTTCTTTAACCAAGAGGTTAAAGAAAATGTTGAAGGGCTCCCTGTTTGCCAGGAGGAAAACTCCTGAAAGTTAACCATTAACCGGCACCTGATAGAGAAGGAAAGAAACACCCTGTGAGGCTGGAAGCTATTTGCCTGTGTGTCCACCTGCTGCTGGGGAAATAATAAATCTTATTTAGACTGGGCAGACTGCAAGATTACAAGGGAGAGAGGTAGAGCTCTGCAGGGTTGAGCACCCAAATAAGCCTCAAGAGAAGAGAGAAGGAGGTGGGGAGGGTGGGCAGCCATGTTCCCCACAGGTCTCCACCCCAACCCTGCCTTCCAGACCAAGGGACCTCGGGGACGTGCACCTAGGGACAGAACTGTGTCCTGGTCTTGGGGACTTTCACAACAGGGCCTCTCATATCCACGGAGAGGTAGCCCACAGGATTTCCTGGCTCTCCATCCTCCAGGTGAAGGAGCTGGGGAACCTCAGCCAGCAGCCCCAGGGGGCCAGGGCAGGCAGAAGAGCTGCCGCACTGGGTCCGCGGCCCAGTCCAATGGCCCCTGCACGATGTGGTCTGGTCCCTGATGGATGTTCACATGTGCTGATGTGCAAGAAGTGAATTCGCGTGTGTGTGTGTGTGTGTGAGCAGGCGTTGGGGGGTACCCGCGCACAGACAGCTGAGAGCCGGGGGGCACCCCTCAGCCTAAGAGCCTGGCTCTGGGAAGGCTGGGGCAGGGAGGGACACGGCACGGTTTGCCTCTGCTCTGGCAGGGTCCTGCTGAGGCTGAGCACACAGCTGAGCGAAGCGGAGCAACCCCAACCCGCGTGGCCGTCGCATCCTGCGCGTGCCGTGGGGACGGTCGGGGCAGATGTTGCGGCAGGGATGGCTCCACCAAAGCTCTTGTGCTGAACTGCTGCTTCTGGTAGAAAAATAGCCGCTGCGAGGGGTGAATGAAGGGCAAGAGGGTGGCTCTGGGAGCAGGGAGCTCGGTGACGTGCTCCTCGGGGAACACGCACACGCCGTCTGCTTCAGCCTGGGTAAGGCAACGGCTGTGGAAAACAGGAGGAATTCAGACACTTTGCACAGACCACAGCACCGTGCTCATAGGGCCTTGAGAAAATGCAGGAAAGAGCCAGTTTGCCCCAAAACACCGCCCTCAGCACCCAGATGAGCAGGAACATGTGAAGATGGTCCTTGGGAAGAAACGGACTTCGCCAGATGCCAGTGGCTAATCCGAGGGTCTGGGGAGGTCCCTGCACTGAGAGTGCTTCCGAGGGGCTGGGCTGAGCCCAGCACCCCCACCCAGCCACGCAGCGACCACCCGCGCTTGCACCATCCTGGTGAGACCAGACCTTCGCTCCTAGCAAACTAGTGCCTGCTAGAAAGACCGCCTGATGGCTACCCCCAGCCAGCAGATCTTACAGACATAGACACTCCGCCAGAGATCTTCCAGCCACCCCCCCTCCGCCAGCTGACCCTTCGCACCACACTTATCTCTTGCCTTTGCCGTTGTGGTGCCCGATTTGGCAGGGGGGCTCCCAGGCTGGCCCACAAGGACTGATGGGCAGAGATGGCGCAGACACGTGTGCCTTGTAACCCCCGAAAAGCAGCCTGCAGACCCAGCAGATCCCCTGGAAATGGGTGGCTGCAGCGTGCCCTTCTCCTCTGGGGATGGCGATGGGGAGCGCTCAGTCCGTCTCCAGGCGAGACTCGCCGGCTGGAGCACTGCGCGCACGGTAGCCCCTGCTTAGCTCAGCTGGCCGGGCAGCGAGGAGGGCGCGGGAGCACGCTGCCAGGCATACAGAGTGGGCTTGCTGGTGACAGCCAGCACCGTCCACGTGACACTAATGAATGTGGGGCTAGGACAGGATGCAGCACCCTGGCTCGGCTCCTGTCCTGGATGGAGTCAGGGGAGCGATTCAAATGGAAATGTCGTGCTGCTGAATTAAAAAGCTGGTGTGAGAAGGAATGAGAATAAAGAGGGAGAGACTAGAAAGGAGGAGGAGTGCAGCTGGAGGGATGGGGAAGATGGAGAGCAGGAGGCGTACAGCAGAAGAAAGATGATGGAGGAGATGCAAAACAGAGGCACAGAGAGACGGGAGAGGGAAGGATGGTGTGGCAGAGGGACAGATCAAAAAGGGGAGAACTGGAGATACAGTTATGGAGCTGGTTTTGTTATTCAGTGGCGCCGCTCACCAAAACAGTTTCCACCCTCTGCCACTGGGCAAAGACCTCCTTCTCCCATGGCAGGCAGCTTCTCAGCAGCGGGAGCAAGAGCCCCCACTGCCTGCTCTCCCCTGGTCCCTCGACTCCCAGTGCTGGGTGCTCAGAGATGGCTCTGCCCAGCCTTTCCCTGCCTGGCCCTGATTTACTGGGAAAGTCTCCCCAGGGTGCCTGGCACAGCGGGGTCCCTCCGGGGTGCCTTGCAGCCCCAGAGGCAAGAAGAGCAAGGAGCTGCTCTTCTGCATGCTGCTTTGGAGCAGCTAGATCCCAGCCAGCCTTTGATACATCATGATGTGGCCCAAGGAAAATCTCCTTGTGATCCTAATACCTACCCTAAATCTCTCTAGATGCAAATTAAGCCAATTGCTGCACAAAATATCTTTGGTAGACCTGAGAATAAATGATCGCTAATCTCTTTCTAGTGATTTTTAGCATTTTAGAAGGCTGTTCTCATATCCCTGCTCAGGCTTCGCCCTGCCAGACCCAGGCAGATTCGGTTTGCTCTTCCTCTTCTTGCAGCTCATGTTTTTTCAAACTTCTAGCCAATCTTGTAAGCATCTCCTCTGGACTTTCTCCTTTTTCCTACCTCCTTCTTATGATGACCAGCCCAAAAGTCTGGCTGAAATTCCCCCCAGGCCAAGCAGAGCAGCGTCGTGGCTGTCCCTGCCTTACGAGGGCCACCTTGCTGGCAATGCCCAGCATGCGCTTGCCTTGCTCACAGAAGCACAAGGCTGCCGAGCCCAATCAGCCGTCACCCACCGAAACTCCCCAGCAGCAGCACTGCCCTCCAGCCGGAGAGTTTCTGCACGGTGTTTGTGCATTGCAGGTCGCCTGCTTTGCATCTGTCTTTACTGAACTGCATTTTATCAATTTCAAGTAATTTCTAAGTGACTGAGTTTTATTTTAAATTCTGATCGTGTCCTTCAAAACAATTGCAGCCCTTTGCTATCTGTTATTATGTCAGCATTTTATAAGCATAATCACTATTTCATCAACCTGGTGGCTAATGAAAATATTGACCAGGACCTGACTCAGGACAGGCCTCGCAGGACCTCACTTAACACGTCCTCCCAGTCTGATAGCATCCGAGCAGCCTCCACTCTCAGTGGTTTTTAACCAGTTGGACATCCACCTTAGCAATGTTTCAATTGCACTCCATCACCATGTTTCCTGAAGAGCATGTCCTGTGGGACAGCGCCAAAACCCCATGAAAGTCAAGACATACCATATCTACTGCTTCCTGTATCAGCTGAGCTGCTTCCCCATCAGTGATGGAAATTAGATTGGTTCAACATGTTGTATTATTGGCAAATCCTTGTTGTCTGTTCCTTATCACATTTTATCCTTGAGATGCTTAACATGTGATTATGTAATAATTTCATTCTGTATCTTTTCAGGCATCGAAGTTAGTCTGACTAGTGTATTTCCCTTTCTCCCTTTTTAATGCTACGCGCTATGTTTTGTCCTGCTCCAGTCCATGAGGACCTCACCCATGCTCCATATGTTTTCTGAGATAATTGCTAATGGGGTCAGAGATTACTGTGGCTAGTTCCTTATGTACTCCAGGGTAAATTTTATCAGATCTTGACAATTTGAATATTCCCATGCTATATTCTTCAACCTTGTTATTCTGTCCTTGTTCCTAGCTTCTTATTGCTAATAGTAAACTGGTCACAGTTAACCCTTCTGTAAATATTTAAAGCATAAAAGATATTGAACAATTCGGCCATCTCACATATCATCTGGTATTTACTTATCTGTCCCATTTAGTTAATCTAGACTTTCCTGGACATACAGGTTTTTTTTTTTTCTAGGCTTATACATCTAGGCAGAACTCATTTTCTGCCTTAGTCTGCTTGATTTTGTCTCTCCATATTTGTGTTTTCATCTTTGTACATACATCCTTGATGTATAGCAACGCTGCACTATTCCCTTTTCCCAGGTTCTGCCTTCTATACCGACGTACCCAGCCTGTGTTGTCCCACCGAGTCCCTGTGATGTTCAGCTCCCAGGGGATGTTCCCAGATCTTCCATTTTGTCCCCCTTGCTGCTGGCATTTGTGTCTGCCCTGCTCAGATCTCAGGAGTCTGCACCGTGCTCCCTCCTTCAGGCTCCACTGCACCTTCCCATTCTTCCTGGAGGCTTTTATCCAGCTTTCTTGTTTCTTCCCCTTGGTTTTTAGTCCTTTCAAATTGGCAATGAATCTCTCCTCACTGGACAGGTACATCGGGGTCCTTGGATGCTCTTTCATTCTTCATCAAGCAGGGTCCACCTCTGGCCAGCCGTGCTGTGAAGGGAACCAAGCCCTCCTTTCTGCACCACTTGCACAAACTGATGCATTTACCCCTGCAGGGATGTGCCTTGAGCTCAGAGGATGGCCAGACACTGGTGCACAAAACCTTTTGGAGTACTGCATATATGACATTGCATGGAGCAGGGGAGGGAGGGCAGCTGGGAGTGTCCAGAAGCCAGCGAAGGCTTAAGCTGAGCAGCAGCCACGTTGTCCTTCCTGCACAAAACTTCCTATACCCAGTTTATCCAGATTTCAAAAAGGGATATCTCAGATTTTTTCATTAAGTGGAAAACTGCAAGGAACAAAACAAAAGTGTCACTTCTGGAAAAGGAAAGCAGGTGAGGGTTTTTTTGATATGCAGTCAGCAAGTATTACCAAGGTGGAGAGAACTGTTGTAGTTTGATGAGCAGATCCAAAACATTTAATATGGGTTAGTTCAATGTGACACTTCTGTTTCTCCCTGACGCTGTGTTGCCTCACTGGTGCTGGGGTTCAGAACCCAGGCATCCTCAACATCCTCAGCATCCTCAGCATCCTCATCCTGAAGTCGTCTTCTGGACTGCATCTCCTGGGTCCACCGGATGGTGCGGAGGGGACATGCCAGGGATGCCAGGCAGAGAGCTTAGCTGCGGCCATCAGGAATGTGGCAAAGACTGCTGTGGCAGAGTGGAGAGATGAGTACGCAGGCTCTGTAGGCAGCTCACCAGCCCTTGGCAGGTAACACAAAGGTCAGGGATGCCAGAAAGCACCACTGAAAATCCTCTCTGGGGAGATAAGCAGTGTGGCAGGAATTGCTCCTGCAGGCCATGGCAGCTGTCGTCAGGGTTTTGTTCACCCTCAGGGATTGTTATCCCTTTGGATTTGTGCATGGAGCACATATTGCTCCTGTTGCTGTCAGGCCAGGTTTGAAGTGATGTTGTAGGAGTGCTTAGAAATCTAGCTGGCAGAGAAGAAGGTAGGTACCCCATTGTACTCCCTGGGTGCCCCAGGACCCCCAGGCTGCTGGTGTTGTTGGGAGACCCACCGTGCTGAGGGTATGGGTGGCTGGGCAGCGACTCAGACTGGTAGGCAGTGCTTTGCCAGCAGGACGAGGAAGGAGCACTGATTATTGTTCAAGCATCTGATCCTGGAGCCCCCATATGCCAACATGCTGCCTGCAGCCTGCTGGGGTCGCTGGGCAGGACTAGGGAAAAAGGCAGCGTCAGGGAGCAAGTTTGCCCTCTTCCAGACCATCCAGGGCTCAGGCAAGACCTCCTCTTGGCACCGGGATAGGACTGCTCAGTATGGCCCTTCATTCCCCCAAGGCACCAGCAGGAGCTTGTACGGATAAGCAGGCAGGGAAGGCAGAGAGCAGGTAGCATCAGGTACCGATGTTCTTCAGGTGCAGTTGGCACATCCAGAAACCCTGCCCCTGGGCTACAGCACTCATCTCCGCTGGTTTGAAGCTACAAGGAGGGCTCACGGGAAAGGACTTGAGCCTGAGTCAGTGCCTGGTCCCATCGTGGCTCAGCCCATGGAGCAGGAGACACATCTTCTCCCTGGCTGTGTCTCTGGCAGTGCTGGGAATGGGTTCATGTTGGGGCCAAGGAGGGCGACAGGACCACAGGCTGCATTGGTGGCTCTGGGCTGCTGGTGGTCCCGGAGAGCTGGTGCAGTGCTGCAGGGTGGGTGAGTGGAGGAGACCCCGAGCTGCTCTGTCAGCTGAGGGGGGTCCAGCTGGCCCCAGGGCTTGAGACTGGGTCGCGCAGAGTGCAGGGACCTAAGGAATGAGCTCCGTGCCTGTCTCTTGGAGGGCTGGCGATGTCGGTGGGAGTTCCAAGGCTGTCAGAGTTAGTGCCTGCTCTTTTGCAGGTGGCGATGCCTTTTTGTTTTTTTGACATGATTGCACTGGCATAACAACACTGAAGAAGCTTTTTTTGACAGTGCTTCCTGCTTGTGCTTAAGGCTCTCCACCCCCTCATTGCAGATGGGTTTAGGCTGCACGGAGATGAGCATAATGCTTGGGAGGAATCCCTGAAAGTGCTGCACTTTGCCTGCCAGCCCCGTCCCGGCAGTGACTGCCCTTGCTCGGCCACGTGGTCTCCGTGTTCCCAGCACAAGGGCACAGCAGAGGTTTCTACAGGTCCTTTTGTCCTCGACACCCAGAGGAACGACTGTATTGTTACCCCAACTCTTTCAGCTCCTGGTCCTTCTCTCTTCTTCTTGCTGCTCCCAGGCAGTGCTGCACAGCACAGGTCCTGGTGCTGGCTGGCACTGCCACATCTGCATGCTGAGATGGCTTCAGGTCCTGGTTCATGTGCCTGGCTGTGCTGGAATAACCCACCACACAGGAGCTTCCCCAGTGGTGCTAAACTTCTTCTCAGGATACCCAGAGGTTGCCTGTTCCATTGAGGCATCCCGATGCACCACGATGCACATGAGGTCCAGCAAATGGGGAAAAAGGTGGCTGCGAAGTCCCAGGGCAGCCTTTCTGTTTATTAGGCAGGTGAGCAAAGGCTGCTCTGCTCATGGCACCAGCCCAGCAACGCAGCTCTGAGGACTGATCTCCCACGGCCAAACCTTCTGGCACCTGGGCACAGCGGGGGATGCTGCCCAAATGGAGTGGGACGTATTTCCTGCTCCCCAGTAAATGAATGGGGGGGGACGTGGGGCAGTAGCAAAGCCATTCCCACTGCATCACTCATCAGCTGGGCTCCTGCAGGCTGCAAAATGCGGGTCCCATCCCTCACTGCTCTCCGGAGGGCTAAGCTTTGCCATGTACCATGGATGGCTGATAGCTGGGGAGCCACTGACAAAGGGGGAGAGGGAAGATCTCCCCTGGGAAGTGGGGCAGAGCACTGAGCCCATCAGGCCCTCGGGAAGGCTAGTGATGCCAGAAAGCTGCTCAGTGGTCCAGCCTGGGCTGCACATCCTCGGGTCTTGGCTCTCGAGTTTTGGGGACGCTCAAGGCTGGGTGTGCACCTGAGCTGTGCAGCTCCAGCCTGCTTCCCGGCCGAGTGAGTCAGGAGAGGAAGCAATTAGCTCTGCGGCTGGATGTCTGATGAGTCATTCCTTCTGCAGGCTCCTCTCCAGATCCACTGCAGGCAGCTGTGACATCCAGGGTGCAGGGAGCAGGGACAGGCGTCAGGGCAGCTGAGACATCCAGAGGGAGGTGGCAATGCAGGTATGGCCAGGATGACAGACATTAGGAGGCAAGTCAGACCTCCCCAGGTCACGCCGTTGCTGTCATCCCTCATCCTTCACCTCCTTGCCACCAGCTCCCGGGATGCAGAGGCTGTGTCCCCACACTGACACTGCAGCCCCCTTCCAGCCCGGAGAGCTCCCATGGGTAGATGTGACTGCCTGGTCAGGCTGGTGATACATCGTCTGCTACGCATCACATCTGGCTCAGCAGGATCTGGAACAGGAGATATGCCACGGCGGAGCCTTGCCAAGGAGCAGTGCCAGCTACTGGGCTGAGAAGCGTTAGGAAATTGGATAAAGATGGCAGAGTCTGGCCAAAAGATTGTCTGCTGCAAAGTTCAAATGCTCAGGTTGAGACATCTTGGGCCAAACTTTCTAAAAGGTCATGGCCAAGGGCTCAGTGCCTGTGAGAGACCAGATTTTCCAGAACGCACGGCTCCCACCAGGCTGAGGCTGCGAAGCCAGTGGCAGCTTACAGCCCCTGCAGAGCCCAGCCCGGGAGCCAGCGCCTGTGCCTGTCAGACGGGTTTCTAACCTTCGGCATGACAGCTGCCCAGATGTCTTTCAAATAGCAATACTTCCCCACTTGGCAAAATAAATCCATGGTACAAAACCAGATTTTGCGTGTATCTAAACGCAGTTCATGGGGAAATGCAGAGCTTGTGGTGGAGTAAGGCAGTAAATACTGGGGATTCCACTTAGCACACAACAAATGACCAAACAACACTGAACTTTTAAGGCTAGAAAAAACCACAAAGCTATTCCTAGATTGAAATGAAATCTGTAAATGGGATGCAGAGTCAAAATTCAGGTTATGTGAGTGCTGGCAAGTCCATGTTTCTCTGGTGATGTAGGATTCTGCTTATAGGAACCTGAATCTGCTTTTCTCGTGAGTCCTGTACCCACGCGGTGCTCTCCTTCCTGGCTTCCTCCCAAGTTTACCAGGTCCTTCTTGATTTCTGCTGGTTCCTCTCCCAATGCTACCTCCAGTCATCACCGGAGCTCCTGGGGTTGGTATAGAAATAACAAATGCAGCATTTGCTTGTGATTTGCATTGGTTTAATATTTGCATTGTTTAAGCATTTGTTCTTATATAGTATCCCTTAGTTTGGATTGTACTTAGCAGTCTTGGTGATAAGGTAAAAAATTCTTTATGTGGGAATTTTCTAGGTTTAGAGAAACCCAAACACTACGATACATGAAAGACAGGCTGAGAGGAGCGCTGGGTGGCTTGGCTGGAGGCCTCCACGCTCAGTTCCTATTCTGCTTTCCTTCTTTACCATCCTCCAGCATCTCTCTCCTCATTGCCTGTTCTCTTCTTCCTGCTTCAGTCTCCTGGTCATCCCTTTCCTCCCTGGTTTTCTGGTTTTCCTATCACCAGTTTTGGCCTGAGCTGATAGCTGAGGGCAGAGGAAAAAAGGTAAATATCAGCCTTGTTCTTGAATCAAAGCATGTTTTTCTAAAATTCTGAGAGCAAAGGCAATTTCCTTAGAAATCTGGATCCCTCCTCCTCGCTGTAATACCCCTAGGAAGCACTGACTTCTGGTGTCGTTCCAGAGCCACAGCCACCGAGGTCCCCGCGCCCGCCGCTGGCTCCTGCTCCCACCGCTGCAACCGGCAAAACCCCCAGGCCCTGGGAATCTCAGCTGCAGGGGCCGAGCTCAGCACCTGCGGGCACTGTGGGACCGAGGACCTGCAGCCACGAGCCCCTTCTGGACCGCAGTAACTGGGAACTGCAGGTATTCGGAAATACCAGCACCCCGAGGGTCCTCTGCTTCTCACTCTGCGCGTCCCATTCCCTCCCCCAGGTCTCCTTCCAGACCCAGGTGCGGGAGCTTCTCTCCATGGTTCCTGCTGTGGAAGGAGGAACCACCTCCTCCTTCTCACTGTCACCTTCTCTTCTCACCCTGGTCCCTGCAGCAGCACTAGTGGAGCCTGCTTTTAGGAAATGAAAGGTTTTCTGAGTCACACAGGTCATGGTATGCGAGAGTAGAAACGTGCGGGAGCCTTTTGTGAAGTCCAGCAAAAACTGGGCTAAATACCTACCGGATCTGAGGAGCGAGGCAGGTTCTGCAAGGTGCGATTGCTCTGGCATGCTCAAGAACTTGTTTGAGACACCCTGACCAGTAAGAAAGAACAAGAAATGTGTTGGGATGGTGACAGATGAGGAACACCCAAAACCAGCTCGTCTTGACATCCCCTGTCAGATTTCATGGGAAATACAGTTCTTACTCCCTTTGGGCTGGACCTCGCTCTGCTGTGCCTGGGAGGGACCCCCCACCCTCAGCACCAGGCTGAGACAGGAGAAAGACAGCAACTAAGGCAGTGGGACATCTCCATGGGGCTAAGGAAAACCACAGCTCATGTAGAAACTGCAGAGCTCTGCCACCATGATGCTCTGCTACTCATCGGTACTGAGGGCAGGTGGGGGAAGGAGGACTGAAGAGGGGCCATCCGAAGCCCCAGGCAGTGTCCCATGGCCCCTCCACCATGCGATGGGACCTGCAGGCTGTAAGCACCCCCGGTTTCAGCAGTGGTGCCCAGTCTGGGTCACCAGCCCCACATGCAGAGCAGGTGCCACCCAGGCACAGCGAAGCACCTCATTAGCACTCATTAAGCTGTATCCATCTCCTGTGAGCTGGGGAGATATTGCTAGCGGGCAGGGAGAGAGGCGAGGGTGCGCCTGCGGTCACACAGTGAGTCAGGAGCCTGCAGGAGCCCGGGCTTGCGGGCTGCCCAGACTGCGGAGTGGATGGCACATCACCGAAAGACTCTGATCTGTAGTCCCTGGTGTGCTGCAGCAGCACAGCACTGGCAGATGAATCGTCTTGAACATGCCCTTGTCCCTGGAGGATGCTCATTAATAGGCTCAAGGTGGCCACAGACCCTCAGTTTGACAGCTGGTGGCCTTTGTCATGAGGGATAGCCCAATGTGCAGCTCCTGGGAGCCCAGGCTGGCCTCAGCATGGCTCACCTTCCCCCTGCCTTGAGTTTGTTTCCAGTTTTCTCCTTCACAGAAGGAGATTCTGGTTATATCTCCAGGGCTGAATTTCTCACCCTAAGCTGTCAGCTCAATGCAAGAAACTTTCCATGGCGTGGAGTGCCCAGTGCTAACGGCAAGGGTGGAGAGGGACCACGGCCCCACTGACCACCCTGCTCTCTCCATCTGCCCCCCGCACCAGCAGCAGAATGAGCGCTGGAAACAGCAGCCTGTAATTGTTATTTCTCATACGTAGCCCAGCAGATCCTACAAGTCTGAGCAGTGCGTGGTCACGACATCACAACTGGGTCATCACAACGGGGAGCTGGCAGAGGGATCCCAAACAGGAAGCCCAGGATCACCTCACACATCAGCAGCACAGGCAAGGACAGATCCTGGCTCCTGGGCTCTACACCAAGCATCTAGACTGTGCCTCATGTATTCCATATGCCTGCTGCTCTGCAGAGCATTTCAAAGGTGTGACTTAGTCTGTGACCTTTAAATAGCTACTACATGACATTTATAATTTTAGGAACTTGGCTGCTGCCTTCCAACCCTTCCCAAAGGCCAGGTGAGAAGCCCCAGCTCATACAGCCGCTCGGAGCAAGAGGGCTGGGCATCACTCCCTGCTTTGCTGCGGTTGGTAAGTTTATAAGTGCCCACAGGGCTGCAGAGGCCTTGGCAAATACATATGTGGGCATTTCCCAGAACCCACGTTCTTACAGCACGCAGGCAGGATTTGGCAGCTCCTGTGTCCCAGATGCAATAGGAGTACCTGCCTGGGCGCCTTTCTAACCTCCACTGGGCAGCCCATGGTACCTCGGCATGATTTCTTCTCCCCTTCCATTGCTGTCAAGAGGTATGCAAACCTACTGTACCCATAGGTATGCAAACCTACCGTACCCACAGGTATGCAAACCCACCGTACCCCTAGGTATGCAAACCCACCGTACCCATGGGACTGCATTTCTGC
>NW_009198170.1:23048-24282 GCF_000690835.1 Fulmarus glacialis
CCAGGGGCCCCCGCGTACCTGACTGTCCCTCCCTCCTTTTTTGAAGATCCAGGAGCCTGCCCTGAGCCTGCCCGGCCATCACTCATTCACCACAGTGTGCGCCACAATTAGAGCGAGGGAAGAGAGAGCAGCGCAGATGGCATGAGGAAAACAGCAAACACACAATCTGGCTGCGGAAAGCCGATACGAAGCAGAACCCTTGGGAGAGCTGAGCAGAGTGGGAGGTGCAGGTCCCTGCGCCAGCTGTGGCCGGGTGGAGAAGAGAGGAATGGTCTCCAGTTAGGAGCAGCTGTCCCCGTACCACATTTATTACATTTGTTCTTAGATCCCCAGCCACTCTGAAGAGTCTGCCTGCATGAAGATCGTTGTATTGCAGCCAAGAGTCTTAATGCTGTAGCATCTACTGATTGTAAAAATGAGGCTGAACGCCGCTGACCTGGTAGTTGGCTTAGCCAAATCGCTTCCCCAGTCTATACATTGGTCTCTCCGCCAGTAAAGCAAAACAGGAGACATAACTCTGCCTTCCTTTTAAAATACCACTGGAAAACACCTTGTCTGAGCTGTGTAAACATTGCATGTCCACAGGATATGTCCTGAGGGGGAAAAACATACGGCCCTTTCTCTTCCCAGGGCAGTCACCCAAGGCAGGGGCTGTATGTGCCTGGGGAAGGCCAGCCTGGGCAACGGTCACATCCCCAGCTGTGGCACTGGAAGCAGAGCAGTGCAGCACCTGCACAAAGCTGCGTAGAGCTGCATCCTACTCAGAGAAGGCAAAATCTGGCAGGAAAATACAGGCAGTACACGAGCAGACATGACATTTGGAATACAGCCATACTTGAGCAGCTATCAAAACTGTCAGAAAACAAGGGAAGAGTTAAATGTAAGACATGAATGAGAGTCCAGAGAAAGAGAGAAAACAGGGGGAGATGCGAGAGAAACTGAGCGCCAGACGTCAGCTGTCAGAGTTGATTGCTTTGCAGTGTGAAATGCAATTGCATGCCCAAATGGAGACTGTTAGTAAGGTAGCGAGGTCCAGTGCTGGAGCTGGGAAGTGCCAGGCTGAAAGTTAGCGGTGTCCATTTGTTCCCTTGGCACTTGGCCATGTTTTTAGTGATACTCGTGAACATTTTTTCCATAAATCCCTGCCTCATTCCATGGATGAGGAGGACTCCCCTGGTGTCTTCTCACCTAGAAGAAACCAAGGAGAGGGAGTTGCCCTTTGTGCGATGGAGCA
>NW_009198170.1:24296-26896 GCF_000690835.1 Fulmarus glacialis
TGGAGAGAAAAGGTGTCCAGGAAACATGATTCGTTTTCAAAGATCAACTCCTCCAGTCCACCCTGACAAGCAGGGAATCAAGCAAAGGCAACAGGGGGCTTGAACAAGGCAATCCCGACAAAACCCAGGCATAAAGAAGTGTATAAGAGGTGGAAGCAGGGAGAACAATGCAGAGGGAATGCAAAGACACTGTCCAGGTGTGCTGGGATTGGGTCAGGAAAACCGAAGTCCGCCTAGAGTTGAGTCTGGCAAGGGACACGAAGGGCAACAAGAAAGACTTCTACAGGTACACCAGCAGCCACGAAGGTGATAAAGGGACTGGAGCACCTCTCCTATGAAGAAAGGCTGAGAGAACTGGGGCTGTTCAGCCTGGATAAGAGAAGGCTTGTGAGGGATCTTATTAATGTATATAAATAACTGAAGTTGTGTGCAAAGAGGATAGAGCCAGGCTCCTTCCAGTGGTGCCCAGTGCCGGAACAAAAGGCAACAGACACAAACTGAAATACAGAAAATTCTACTTAAAATAAGAAAAAGGTGTTTTACTGTGAGGGGGGTTGAACACTGGAATAGGTTGCTCAGAGAGGTTGTAGAGTCTCCATCACTGGAACTACTCAAAGCCCAACTGGACATGGCCCTGGCCAACCTGCTCCCCTTGACTGTGCTTTGAGCAGGGGGTTGAATGAGACACCTCCAGCATTGACTTCCACCTCAGCAATTCTCTGAGTCTTTGTTGGGCCAAGTAATTGGTTTAACATCACCAGATGCGTAAAGAAAGGGCTGTCAGATCCTCTGTGATATGGGAAAAGACCATACTCCTCTGGTGGTGTTTTCAGCTGCAGACTCCATTCCTTCAGCTCTGCTGATACACAGCTGCGGTACGCAGGATCCCAACTTCAGCCTTCCCTGGAGAGATGCACACACGTCCTGCGACCGGCACAGCCCACAGCTCCGCCGCGTTGTGAACACGTGCAGAAGATCGTGTCTTTCCAGCAGGGCTACTCCTCCTGCCGCAGAGGAGCCTCCCTGCGACATGCCGCTCTGACTGCTTCTCTGCACATGTGCAAGCGACAGCAGTGTTTCTAAAGGCTCGTTGCAGGGTTTTAGGCTGCCGTCAGCTGAGCAACTCTGGAAGTGTTTTCTTTTTCTCTTCCTGCTCCAGGGCCCATTTGTCTGGATTGAAAATACCCCCAAAACACCCCAGCATGGTTCAAGAGGTGTGGAGGGAGCCCAGCTCAGATATGTCACAGAAGCAACTTGTCTTAAATTAAAACAGCAAAAGTGTTGAACTGATTCACGAGTGCAGCTGGGTGTGTGGAAGGGAGAGGGTTTTGTTCTCAGAAAGGCACGTCAGCTGAGAAATAGGGGCAAGTGCTAGCAAGGAGGGAATGGGGCTCAGATGCCTCCCTGTGCACTGAAGTGCAGGGACTGCCAGGCTGAAGCCCTGGTCACCCCGGGGGAACTGCCCTGCGCTGCAGGGGGAGGCTCGGAGCCACCCCGGCCCTCGGCGGGGAGCTGGGCTGACATGCTCTGGCTGACACAGCAAAGACAGTGTGGATGGAAGTGAAGAAAAACAACAGAGTCAAGCCTGCTCAGATCTGCCAGACTTCCAGGCTTGGAGAAGAGGAAATGTATAGGTAATTAAGGCTATAAAAGAACATCCAAAAAGCCAGATCCATCTTAAGTGAGGGCAAAGGGGGTTAACTGCAGTCATTAATGGGAATACTGATGAGAAAACCAGGGAACTTTGGCCTGTTTTGATCTCACTTCTGCTAATACAGGAGTTTTAATCATTACGTGTAAATGAGATCTGCTTACCCATCATCCCTGAGGACAATGGCAGTGTATACCAACAACAGGGCAGCAGTACAGCAATCTATTTTACACACAGGGAAAATGAGACACAGCAAGAGGCTGCGCATGCTTTGCAATGGTGCTGGTACAAACATGGGTCGTTCTCCATCTCCTTCAAACAGGCCTGTCTGCGAGGTCGCGGTGCTCAGGGGTTCAGTAGAAGCAGCTGCCTTACACTTGATTTCTTCCTCTCTCACTGAGCTACTGGCCAGATAATAAAGAGGATGGCACGGTGACTGGAGCAGCCCAGTGACTGCCAGCTGTACCCAACTCCATCAGGGAAGGAGGGCAGGGGGTGCCCGTCTCCTCCCACCTCTTTGGGATGATTTAGGATGATCCTTCTCTGCAGAGTCCTGCACCCTGCCAAGGTCCCTGCTGCGCAGACAAGGGCCACCACGCTGTAGCTTCTCCCAGCCTAGGACTGGGGAGATCCCACGCTCCTATTGCCCTGGGCACGGTGTCCTGGTTCCAGCTGGGACAGAGTTAACTTTCTTCCCAGTAGCTTGGGGGGTGTGCTGTGTTTTGGGTTTGGTATGAGAGGAGTGTTGATGGCCCATTGATGCTTTGGTTGTTGCTGGGTGGTGCTTGCACTGCGGACTTTTTTGTTTCTCTTTTCGGCCTCCCATGCCCTGCCAAGTGCAGGGGAAGCTGCGGGGGGAGCACAGCCGGGGTGGTTGACCCAGCTGGCCAATGGGGTATTCTATACCATGTGACGTCATGCTCAGGATAAAAACCAGGGGGAGGGGTCT
>NW_009198170.1:27084-29481 GCF_000690835.1 Fulmarus glacialis
GGGGAGGGGGGTGAGCGAGTGGCTGCGTGGGGTTTAGCTGCTGGCTGGGGTTAAACCACGACACACAGTGATTTGGAGACACAAATAAAACCAATATTCAGCTGTGACACCAGAGAGCAGGAACCAGAACATACATTCATGTTTTTAACATCCTTACACAGTTTACTGGGCTGTTGCTCTTCCAGCCGCCTCTCTCCAGAGGTGCACGGACTTGGGGTTGCACAGCCCCGAGCATGCACATGGCAGGGCCTTAACCCCCGTTTCATGCCAGGAGGCGCATGCCCTGCTTGCACCCAGGTGCCCTCACTTGGGTTGGCTTTCAGGGCTCCCCAGCTGTGACACGGTGGGGAAATATTCGCGGCAGCACCCCGGGCCAGCAGCCTCCCCCGTGCCATCCCAGACACAGCCAGCCCAGGATGCTGCTGGAGCTTCCACAGCAGCCTGGGGATTTTGGTGTTGTGGCCCCAGGTGATGTTTCGGGAGTTACGGCACCTCCCGGTCCCAGGCGGCTTTCAGTGACATCCCGAGCAAAGTCCCCCGGCAGCCAGCCGGGCTAGTCCTAGCCAGGGGCACCCCAGCAGCTACCACCCATCAGGGCTGGCTGAGCTAAAGGCGAGGACGATCTCCCAGCACCCCGAGGAGAGCGCGTTTCTGTTCACCTGAGCCCAGGCTGAGCCTTCAGCCAGTTCTGGCAAAACCATCCACTTCTACAGCCGGACGAGACTGCTCGCAGCACTTCCAGCTTTCAAGGGTTCCCAAGTCAGGGTCCATCCCTCAAAACCATGAGTTATTTTGAACTGAGCAGTTTGGGGACTTTTTATTCCTCTTCTCATTCCTAAGCCTGCAATTTTCAATCACCTTGAAAGTTCAAGACCACAGGCACTGGAGTGGCTTTTTCTAAGGAAAAATCCGCAAGGTGAAGTTCTGTTCTCCATTCCAGCAACACATCCTGGGGAAAACAACAGACATCATCAGCTGGAAACGTGGCTCTTGCTTCTCACTTGCCTGGAGTTTCATCTGCGTTCACAACCAAAGCCACTTCACCCAGCCTTGTTTTTGAGAGGTGACGCGGTGATAAACCACCTCTCCTGCGCAAGGCCACCAGGAGCTGAGCTGGTGCCACCAAGAGCCCTGCGCAAGGCCACCAGGAGCTGAGCTGGTGCCACCAAGACCCCTGCGCAGCTGCACTCCAAGAGAAGAGAGCTGATCAAAGCAGTCAAGCAAGTCAAGTTGGAAGACTAACTCCTTTTGACAGTATCCCATCAATCTAAATAACGGATCACAGTTTGCTTACTAATTGCCTCCATTAAGGATGATTGTGAATCACTCAGCCAGTTGAAGTGTAGGTTTTGATGTGGAAGTGGAGCGTGTGTTGTGCACAGAAACAGCTCCAATGTCAAAATCAACAACCAACAGCCTGGAATTGATGGGGTTTGCATCGTTGGGGCTCTCAAGCTCAGGAGGAAACAGGTACCTCTCTCCACATCGAAGGGAACCCCTATATGAGGGCTGGACAATTCAGGGGCGTACTAAGAACAATAATCCATGTGCAGGGAAACTTCTGTCCTAACAGCAGGTCAGCAAATGGCCCCCAAGGGCTGTCCATGCTGTAGGGTGAGGCCGGTGATCCCACACGGGGACAGTGACGCTGCAGGGCAGAGGGTGGCAATGCTCTGCAAAGGGACCATTTCAGCTCTGCAAAGCACACCCACTGTGCTCTGTTTTGACAGATGTGCTCAGCGCTGGGTGCTGCTAACGCCGTCCGCCCTCTGCTCCAAGCAGGATGATGAAGAGGGAGGAAGGACCAGATTTGTTTTGCCTCTCTTGGTTGAATTCTATCCTAAACCAGAAACTGAGTAAAACGCTAGAAGATTGGGATGTTCATTTTGCAGTGAAATGGGGTAAATTTTGCAGTGTTGAAGGCAGCGCATAAAATCACAGTGAACACAACTGCTCCTTGAGAGGGTTGGATTAATGAGGTGGTGTTCATTAAAGTGTTTGAAAGTATTAATTCCTCTTAAAAGCTAAGTGTGGTTCTTAGTCCCTCTGCTTTCCCTGGCAATCAGGTTGCCGTTTGCAATTGTGTTTGTGCTTGTCCTCTAGTCACTGATTCCTGTGATGCTCATAGCTCAAGAGGAGACCGAAGGCTGGATGCATATTTTCCCCATCAGCTCATCCGGGGTGCCCACAGCTTCCTCTGGAGCACCCGATGATGGCCAGTGCCAGCATCACGTTACTGGGCTCTCCAGAGCCAGAAACCAAATTTGTGCTTGGATGTGGGGGAGCTTCATCAGTGCTCTTCCTCACGGCAAAACCCACGGCAGTCTCGCCCCCGGGGCGGGGAGCCTGGGGCGCGGTGCACAGCGCTGCTGGCTCTGCGGGGCGGCAGCTCCCGCC
>NW_009198171.1:0-5370 GCF_000690835.1 Fulmarus glacialis
AGAATTACAAAGTATCTTCAGAGACACAATTTGGGGCAAACGAGAGGGAACGCCTCTCCTTCCCGCTCCTCCTTTTCTCCGTGCTTGAGAGCAGGAGGATGCAGGCAGCTGGGGATGCTCCTCGGAGCCACCCATGGGGCTGCACTCCCCGTCTCCCTCCAAGCCCGTATATATACTGCATATACATGTATGTGCATGAATTTAGAATTGCCTTTGAATTCCCCGGGCGTATAGAAAATAAATCCCATCTACAAAGCTGTATTTAGCAGGTGGCTTTTGCTGGTGAGTCCCACTGTGGTTTACAAAACCAGGACAGCGCTGAAATGTAAGGAAAAAGGTTTCCAAGCTCTGCAAGTTTCTGCAAACCCCCAAATGAAGGTGTTTGGGGCAGCAGCATTTGCTATTACTCTGCCTGTGCTGGGCAGAGACACCAGCTCTGAGGTTCACCACTGAGATGTCCCTCATCTCCCCATAAGAGCGGCGGGGAGCAGCTCGAGCCGAGGAGGCTTTCCCCATTGAATCACCACCTCACCTTGGGAAGAGCTCATCAAACTCTTCTGGAAGAGAAACCAAAGGCAGCGACGTTGGGCTTATGCACAAGTCAAAGAGATGGATGTGGTGCTGCTCCATGGAGCTCAGCGTGCAAACCCTCACCGCTGCGGCCTCAAGACACACATATTTCTGCCTTGGGGTTTGCTCCAGGGACCTTGGGACCTTTTTTCCCCCCCTATCTTTTGGTGAAGCAACCTCTCTGATGTCTCCTGGGCAATGCCTTTTCCGAGACAAGTGGTACCACTGTGCACGAACTGGACCATCTGTAATGAAATTAAATTAATAACAGCCACGGAAAGAGGGCCAGTGGATTTTGCAGTCAATGCTGGACATGGCTTATGGGTCAGATGCTCTCCAGCCGCGCTCGGATCCTCCTGCCTCCACCTCTGTCAAACCACAAAGCGTTCCCCGCCGAAGACTCAGACCTTAATCATGTTAAGGGGGAAAAAAATCTGCCTTTCAGCATTAACCATGTGTATTACTTCCATGTCCCAATTCCCACAGTATCCCCTCGGTGTCTTTATCCTCACAACCCCTACGATGCAGAAAGGACTGCTATCCCTGGGAGGTTAAAAGCCGTTTGCTCAAATAAAGAAGCAGCCTGTGGGAAAGGAGGGATTTCAGCTCATTCTTCCCAAATCCTCATGCTCAGCATGGTAAACCTTTCCCTTTGCACCCCGATTGATTCTCCAGTACCCGCTGCCACAGCATCTACATCCCAAGAAAGGTTCCAACCTAAATCTTCCTCTTCCATCCTCCGCCTGGGCTGACAACAACAGGTTTTGTTTTATGAGCTTGGCCACCATCTTGGTTGACCCCTCCAGAAGTGGTCACACCGACCATCTCAAACCCAGCTGAGTCCACCGAAACCCAAGTGCGACCCCTGCCAAAACCCACGGGATTCAACTCAAGTTTCCACAACCAGAGCGAAGCCCAGCGCCGAACCAAGGAAAGGCCATTCCCAGGGCATCAAGAGATTAGACTAAGATGATGAAGAAACCCTGCGTGGGTATGTGATAGGGTACGCGATAGGGTATGCAATTTGGTATACATTAGGGTATGCAATAGAATATACCATAGAGTATCCAATAGGGTATCCAATAGGGTATGCAACAGGGTATGCAATTTGGTATACATTAGGGCATGCAATAGAATATGCCATAGAGTACCCAACAGGGCATGCAACAGAAACAGCCCTTCTCTACTGGCACCAAGGCATTTCCAACCGCAGGGACGGACCAGGCGCCGGCTCTGGCCGGAGGCCGGTGTGCGCTCTGCAGCGGGCTCTGCTGCTCTGTGTCGAGATGCGCATTTCACGGTGGGTGGTTTTTTTTTTTTTTATTAAAAGAAGGTATCAGCCTTCTGTTTGATGTGTTGTTGGCCGCGGTTGCTAAGGGGAGCAGTGTACAATTACAGCCCCAGTGATGTCCACTCTAATAATACACTTGGCTCTGCATAGCTCAGATGCAGACACAGCTCTGCTATAAAGAGCACGGCCATTTCACCAGAGGAATACTCCAACTTATGTTACATGTGAAGGGTTTGTGGCACATTGCTTAACACCCCTCCACTGAAAAAGAAAAGCACCGCAGCCGGTACAAGCCAGTGAGTGAAACTATGACAAGCAAAAACCTCCCGCAGGAGACTTACTTTCAATTTATCAATTAAGAAGGTATTTCTAGAGGGGTGAAGAAACCATACGTGTGTCCACCAAGATGTTCTTGCATGTCCCCATCCGCCCAAGCTCCCCGGGCCCAATTCGGTCAGGGCTTGCGCAGCCCAAAATCGCTCCTTGTACCAAACACCAAACCAAACTCAATGGGGAGAAAATCAAACCCAAATGACCCCCCCAGTGCCGAGCCCCCGCACGGCAGCATCTCCTCGAGCTTGACCAGCTGCCCACCCCGTGACTCCGCTTTCCGCATCTCCCTTCAGCATCCCGAAACGATCGCAGCACCCAAATTCAAGATTCAGCCAACATTTGGGACCAAAACACAGAGTGAAGGATAAATCTAAACCAGAGTTTTCCCCGATAGATCCCCTTAGAGCCTGAAATGGTGCAACGCCGACCGGGAGGGATGCTCTTTAGAGGAGCTGCCTGCAGGGAGGGGGATGACATGACAGCATTCCCGTGCCACGGCGCTGGCATCCGTTTTGGGATCAAAACAAGTCCCCTGAGATAAGCTGTGAAGACGTGCAGCCCCCGAGCACGACCACCTTGTCGACAGCTGAAAATATAAGAGGTTAAAAAGACAGTTTATTCAGTTTATTGCCTGCTCTGCAGGAAAACCCCTTGCTGGTTGCTTTAAGGTCCAGCAGGGTATAGGGATGCTGTCTATAGGTACCGTCATGCTGGTAGGGTGGCTCAACGGGTTAATGCATTAAATTATGAGATCCTCCGGTGGGGCTGAGCCGTTGCCATCGCAGTCCCAAGAGAAAGGGACAAACAAGCCCCTACAAAACAGGAGCATCTGCTGCGAGCAGATGGGGGGGCGAGCGATCTGGCCCCAGGCGCCAGCAGTGCTGGGGGGGATCACGTTGATCCCGATTTATCACACCCCGGCAAAGTAATTCCCCAGCTCGCTGGTGCCCGGCGAGCCGAGCTCCTTACGTCCGGGGATCAGATTAGTCTGAAAGGTGCTAGAGAGACATAAATCCAGCTCTGGAGCAAGCGTTTTATTAACTTTGTTTTTTTTTAGTTAATAGTAAACTACCTAGAAATGGCTGATGGAAAATATCTGATGGTGGAAGGGCCAGGACTGGTGCTGGGTAACGTTATATCATCAACCATGTATCAATATATCATATTCATATTGATATATCAACGTTATATCATCAACCATATATTAATATATCATACAGATATTGATAATATATCACATATCAATACCATCAATCCCTTTATTTCACATCAAGGCAGCTGCAACAAGTTCTTTTGCACCTCATACCGGGGTCTGTGTCCAGCCAGGGCTATCAAGCCTAAATGCATCACAAAAAAGTCCCAGTTTTGGACTGACCAAAGTATTTAATGAATCATGTGAATGCATCCGATAATTTTGGTTGGAAAAAACTCTTGTGCTTGGAGAAAGTCAAAATCCTTTACTATCAGAAAGGAAATGTTAAATGACTTAATTTCACATAGCACTTTGCTTTTGACCTGTAGTGATCTGTCACCTTTTGCCCCATCAAGACATTTTTAAAAGATGTGCAGTGTGGGGCTGAGAGAATCCCTTTTGCATATTTTTCTATGCTCTTGCACGTGAAATCAGTCACCCACACACCCTGCTCACCCTTTACATTTCATTTCTTCCCGGCTTTCCACGATGGACATCATGGTCCCATCACACCGAGACCGGCTACATGTTCCTGGGAAGCACTGTGGTACTGTCTGGAGGTATGAGATACATCATTTATCCCACATTCATGCTGTGAAGAGTTGAATATGAAGCCAGTTATTATTGCAGATGACATTGCAGTATAATCAGTCTACTGGGTCTGTTGGTAGGGATGGCAGTGCTGGGCCAAGAGAAGAAAGCAAGTTGGAAGAGTCCTTCCTAACCCAGAAGGACTACCATCATCCTCAGTTTTTGGATAACATCCTGCTGCTCCCTGGCCATCGCTCCTGGACTTTATTTTGGATTTCTTAGCATCGCTCAGCCAACTGGAGGAAGACACAAGAGCATGGGAGGAGTGGGATGCTCGCATGGGTTAGAGCCCTCTCCAGCCCTTTGCTGCTAAATCTGGGACCAATGTTTTCTGCAATTTGTATCCTCCTGCTTTATAATCGCTTTGGAAATAAATCAATCAGGAAAAAATCACCGCCTGGTATGCACGATGGGCAGACGTGTGTTGTGCCCAAGGGCTTTGCAGGGAAGAGTGGAGAAGGAGTGGGCTCAGGGAGAGATGCTGGGTTTGATATGCACCCAGGGCAATGAGAAAAGCAAAACCGGACCAGTGACTTTGCAGAATTATCTTAGTTTACGTTAAATATTGATTTTCATTGATCTATTTTGCTCCTTATATCCCTGTTTCCCGTGTTGCTGAACATTATCCAAGATGGAAAAACCATGCGCAGATGCTGTAGCCGCTTGCTGAGCAGCTTCTGGCTGTTTCAATGGCAAAAAAAGCCAGAACAACACAAAGACAGACTGACTCTCAGGTCCGCTCTGCCGTTTCCAACACCTCTCTGGGCAGGTACCTCCTCCCAGCAGTCCTCGGGGGGTCTGCCCTGCCTGCGCACAACCTGCCAGCACAAAGCTCTGACCTTGGTCAGGATTAATCTCCTTGGACGTAGGCTAGGCCAGATCCAGGTGGGCTTTCTAAACCTGGCTCTAACATTACAGCTACACCCTGGTTTTCTCCAGCCTCCTGCTCCATCAGCCTGCACATCTCTGCATGTAGTCCTGGCACATGGACATCTGCCTGCTTCGGCATCACGTGGAAATGGAAAGACCTGCCCAAGGTGAAAGGCTGACTGCTCGTACAGCAAACCTAAAAGCCCTGAATCTGGTAGATACCCAAGCCTACCAGACTACTGGCTATCACCTCCCCTCTCATTTCCACGTGAAAATCCATTGCGAGGAACATTTTCCTGAAAATATGTATACCTAGGCCAAGTTTCCATTTCAATCAATTGCCGTTTTCTGGGGGGAAAAAAAAAAAAAACAAACCAAAAAACCAAAACCCCAAACAACTCCCAATATTCCCAGCGAGCACTGCTATTCTGGATGCTGCTACCCACAGACAGCAACGTCAGTGGAGGTGGCAGAAGAAGACAGCTTCTTCTCCCCCACCCCAGCCCTTTGGCTGCTGAACGGA
>NW_009198171.1:5401-19647 GCF_000690835.1 Fulmarus glacialis
ATCCAGAGAGCAGAAAGAAACAACAGTCTCATTGCAAGATTTCCTCCACCCCAGGACCAGTAGAACAGATGACAACCACATGTGGCTTGCCCAAGAGGTGACTTGGCCCACACAAGGCACAGCATCCAAGGGAGAGGTCCGGCAAGAGCAAGAAGGTCAAACAGATATGCCAAGAACTAGAACGATGCTGGGCACTGAACACACGCAGAGAACAGAGAGACAAAACAAGAGCTTTGTATGTGCTGCAGATGACATGTGAGGGAATGGCCAAATGGAAACTCAAGTTAAATCGATGGAAATCCATGGTTTCAGCTCTACATGTCCTGTCTCCAAAGAGGCAGAGAGATGGAGGTCCATGTGACACCCTCCCCAGCCAGCTTGCACCCTTGCATGTGGTGGTACAGTAAAACACGCTCCCCCAGCAGATCGTGGGCAGGGGAGGACAGTCCTGTTTCCCCATCATACACCATTATCATGGACCAGCTACAAGAGTCAATGCTTTTTTCTCCCCCCCTCCCAACTTTGCTGTTGCTGATGGTTTTGGAGCAGAACAATCAACCAGTACTTCCTATACCAATAAACAAGTCACTCGGAATAATTAGCACATACATAAATTATTTCTGTCTGGGTTGCAATCAGAAACCAGGAGCGAGCCCTTCAGCCAGATGATGCAACCAACAGCCTACTCAGGGACCATGACTTAACTTGGTATCTCTGGTGCTGAGATGGACTTCAGCCAAAAAGAGCAGCGAAGACCCTCCACTGTAAGGCCCTCCAAGTTCACGTCTCTTCATGCCATGGGGATGCTGCCACAAGCAACCCACTCATTTCACAGGTGAAATACCATAATTCCACGTACAGCTCATTAAATGGGAATGAAGAGCAACTTGACAATACCCTCAGAGCCGTGTTATCTATGGCAACCATTGAAGATGTGCACAGACGAAATTGCAGGTACACTTCTGTTCTCCTCTCACCAACTGGCTTCAAAAGCAATTTGGTAACAACTCAGCTCCTGCCCAAATGCACGGTAAGATCAGGCGAGGTGAAGCTGCAGGCATCTAACCAATTAATTTTATCTCATTACCTGCAACATGTTGAGGAGCAGACTCCGGAATTTGGTTCCTTCCACCATGAAGAGGGCCATTTTGTCACAGAGCTTGGCTGCTGTGGAAGCAAAGCTGCGGTCCGTCACCGCTTTCTGGTAGATGGTCTTGACTATCTCCCCCAGCATCTCCTCAGAGTTGGTAGAGTTCTGGGCCTCCTCCATGAAGGTCGTGAGCTTGGAGTCAACGTCGCTGCTGTTGTTCCTCATGCTGTTGAGGATTTCAATTAATTTGTCCATTTTGTTCTTTTCGGGATTGGTGGTTTCCACTGTGACTTCGTCCTGGTCCGTGAAAAGGGAAAGACAAGGCGTCTGTTACACAAGGAAAAAACAGACATATCAGCTCTTGTCCTTCCACAAACAGCGAAGGGGGAAGGGGATTGGGGAGACATACAAACAGACATAGAAAAATCAAAGCATCTTTTAGAGGCACAATGGTCTCATCTCAGCATTGAAAACCACAAGTGAATGAGTCCTGCCCCAGATATGTTCTCTTTCCCCATTTCTCACAGCACTCAATCCCAGAGTCCTGCCCCTTGGCTCAGGGAGAAGATGGGCTCGAGGGTCCTGAGCCAGCATGCCAAGGTCTGACCACCCCTGACTGCCTTCGGCACCCTGGAGAGGTTTCTGGGGGGTGTCTGCAACGTGGAGATAATGGACATTTTTTTACCTCTATTTTGAAAGTGCACTGATGTTTGCAAAATGCTCAGATAACAATCCTACAAAAATATCTACTTTTTAATATATATTTAACGATCTAAATTGAGATCAAAGATGTCACATGATCCCAGCATTAGAAAAGCTCTTAACTTTCCCATCTCTTGGCTGTTACACTTTTCACTTCACGTCATTACCATAGAATTTATTGCTTCTTTTCAACGTTTAATTATGCATTTGTCCCTTTCCTCCAGCATAAGGCATGCATCCTGCTTGCTATGGTCTGCTCCCTTCTCCTCCTCTAGTTCAATCTTAAAACGTGCTATACAATCCAATCCTGTAGCATTTTTTGGACAACCCCAACGCCAACCAGCGGTTGGAGTTGTCCAAAACTCCCATCAGGAGGCCAGTTGTGTTGACTACACCCACCGAGAGCGTGTGCTTATGTGATGTCTTATAAGACTATAAATTCGCAGAGAGAGCATTAAAATGAATACTCTGAAAGTCTCTGATATACTCCCATTGCTTTAAGGAACACAAAAATAACTAACAAACTCTCTTCCCCCCCTCATGCCACATACATAAATAGTAAATGCACATGCATTCAAAGGTATACATTTCCAACATGCACTCCCATGGAATTGTGTATGTTCAGGTTATTTTTGCTACGCATTTTGGAAATCTCATTGGAGATACCCCCACGGATGCATTTTCCCGTCTGACAAAAGAATCTCAAGAGAAAGAATCTGAGTTTCACAGAGGGCAAATGAAGATATCATCTCCGAATTCCTCAGAAATCTGAGGCTGAATATTGTTTCCAAAAAGGATTTCTCCTCCGTCACTTGCATGCAATAGTTTTGTTATTGTTGGGTTGTTGGAAGGAAGGGGGAAAGATAAGGGCATTTCAATTCATTGCTGAGATAAATGGATATCAACTTTTAAGTAGCTGACTCCAACTATTCAGCACTCAAAAGTCAAAGCTCTGTAACTGTGGAGACAAATTGCCTTTTTTAGACCTCTTTGCAAAGCCAATGAGTTCTACAGACCGGGAGGCAGCCAGTTGGAATCAGCCCCCAGGGAAGGAGCACCCGTGTTGCAGCTCATGCATGCACCGGCATTCCCCAAGGGTCTTTACATGGATAGGGGGAGAGTTCCCAGTCCCTCTTGGAGAACACACACTGGTAGCAACCTCAACCAAGGAGGCGAGCATTGTGTCAATAAAAGGCCTCCTGAAGAAGCATGAAGACACTTCAAGAGAAGTGTTGACACTGGGAGATTAAGATAAGTTGGGTGCACTCATGGAAAGGTCCCTTGAGCCCAACCCACCCTTTGTATGGAGAATGGCCAACAGCCAGACTCTTGGAAAAAGGAAACTCAACATTCCCCTAAGAAATAGTACCTTTTCTTTTAGTCTCCTCCGCAGCCTGTCTTTGGAAGACTGAAGCAAATTGATCTTGGGTCTTTCCCCAATGCGCTCGTGAATACTGTCTTTCCGCTTGGTCTCCGACTCCTGGATGTACTGCTGAGACTGCTTCTCCACAGCCTCCGGGCCCCGGTGCGTCTCCACAGGAATATGCACCGTGCAGACGGAGGTGTCCTCAATTTTCAAATTCTCAGTCTCTTTGGCATTTCTGTGCGTTTCTTTGTCGTTGGGCGAGTGCTTCTGGTTGTGGTGCCATCTCCGGTTCTGGCTGTAGCCGTGGTGGCCCGTCCTGCCTGAGGAGTGAGGGGCCTGGCCACCTTGGTAGAGTTTCTGGTGGTCCCTGTTGTGTTTGGTGCCACCTTGCTGATGATCTGCGTGCTGCTGAGACTTGTTCCCGCCGGGAAGTCTCTGCTGTCGCCTGGAAAGTCAAAGGAAGTCGTTAATACATCCTTTCCTGCATGGTCCTGTTTGGTCAACACATCTTCCGTCCCACCGAACACCCTGGCCCAGGCGGGCTCTGTGGGTCTCCCTACCACAAAAGGGGAGCCAATTTCTTAGCATCTAACACAACCTAGTATCAACTCACGCCTCTAAATCTCTTTCAATAACAGGCATATTTCAGCTGAAAGTTTTCATGTACAGTGAGATAACATGACTTTGGTTCCCAGGAAAACCCTCCCAGTTTTCCGTGTTGCTTCCACCCTAAACCAGGGAAGACCTGGTTAGTCCCAGCTCAGCAGCAGGAAGTCAGTCAGGCAAGAAATACCAGGAGATTTTTTTTTCTAACGACCTAAGGAGCTCCTGATAAGCCTGGCCTACAGCACCGCTTCCTCCTCTTGCTTGCCACCTTTGCTGTACCAACATGGCATTGGTTTGCAGTGCATCATTTTAAGCGCATCGGGAATTTCTAAGAGAGCAAAAAAAGCTAAAAAGCAAATTACTGAGTAAAAGAGCTGCCCACACCAAATGGTTTTGTTTGGCCTTTCTTTATGCATATCCTTCATCGTTGCTACACTGGGAGAGGACGTGTGCACGGATGAAGAAGCTGAGGACCACACGTGGCTCCGGCAGCATGGGGAGCCAGGACCATTACCTCCAGACAGGAGGCTGGGTAAATATGGTTCCAAGCGGATAACATGGAAATTCAACAGGCACAAAGAGGAAGACTTGCCCGCAAATGGTTTGCTCGAGAGACTACAGCAGCTCAGAAGGGGTGAGCAAGCCCCTGTGTGCTGGCCGTAACCAGTAGCCAAGATGGCAGGTCCCAAAAAACCCAACAGTTGAATGGAAGAAATGCTTTGGCAGCCTCAGACATTTCAGGTTTCCACACGGGCTGCAGCATGGCTCTCCCCAGCAGAGAAGGCTGAGCCGGCATGCCATCATCAAGGATGCAATTAAGACAGAGACGGTCCTGGTATTGGCTGCCTTCGCCTGGGACTCTGCAGGGTTAGTCCTAAGCATGACGGCAGCTCCCTGCCTGCCCGCTGCCTTTTTAACGCTCAGTGTTGGCTCTGAGACCATGCGGGATGCTTTAATGCTCAGCTCCTTACAAGGCTGCTGGGAGCGGCGCTGGAGGCTCACAAGGGATATCTCCCCAGCATCATCCCCCGAAACAAGGAAACAACTGTGAGTACTGTGGTGACCACACCGGTCTGCATCCGTACTGGTTTTGTAGCTGTTATAATCCCCTTGCTCAGCCTCATCCCTTAACCCTGCCTCCGTTCGGATAAATAGCAGCATTTATTTAAAACCCGTTGCATAGCAATTAATTTTATTTTCATCATCTGCACTGCTCGGCTAAGGGCGCTCGGATGAAGGAAGGGGCCATTCACAAATACATTTCAATGGTCAGTGGCTAAACAGTCTCCAACCCTGCCTGCCAAAGCCATCTGCCCATCAAATCTGTATTCCTTGGCATCCCCAGGAGTTAAAACCTATTTTCCGAGGCCAACTGGCTCTTAACCATAAAGAGCGAGGGCTCGTGTTTGGCAAACGCAGGACGAAGAGGCTTGTTCATGGTGGCAGTGGAAGGAATTTGTGTTTAGTCTCAGACCACCGGATCCGGTTTTCTGAGATATTCAACGTGGGTTGGTTTTTTTTTTTTTTTGAAGGTGAAAGGCAGGGGAATTAAAAAAAAAAAAAAAAAAAGGAGATGGGGGAAGCTTTCCTGTTTGCTGGAGCTTACAAGCATTTTATGAGTACAGATTCTCCACATCAAGTTTTCCTGGCATTTCTTTGTTTCCTCTCAGTAACGCAATCACATAAACCGCTTTGTAAAGAGCAACGCTTATTAAAAGGGGAATATCAAAATAAAAGTTAGTTAAAACCCTTATCTAGTACTGAGCCCTCACATGCTTCAGTGTGCAAGAGTTTTGCTGATATAATTCAGTGTTTGCTTTCTGTGGTTTTGCTCTTCTCTTGTCTCAAACATCTGAGTTTAACTGTTTGGGTGCACTTTTATTCTTGGGTTATTAACCAGACAGGCTGCTACTGTATTTAAGTTGCAGATATTGCACAGAAATGACAAAAGTTGCACACAGGCACAGCTTTAATTTAAGCAGAGATAAGGCAAGACGCCGGGAAATGAGCTGGGAACCAACCTCTGCTGTAAATTCCTGCAAGAAATGCACGCAGGGACATTTTTTTCCTAAAGACATAATGATATTATAAACCAAACCATTTCTGTTTAAGGGCTGTGAAAGAAAAAAAAAAAAAGGTTTAAGATTACAAAAAAACACTTAAGCCAACGTGGAATGTGCAAGATGATTGTTCGGTTTGGGGCTTTTGCAATAGAACAGGGAGAGGACAGGCAGCTCCATCCCCGTACAAGACAGCTAAAAGGCAATATCCCCATGGCAAGGGGCAGAGCAAACACAAACCAAAGCTCTGCAGTCACTGACCACAGGACGGAAAACACCAGAGTTAAACAAGCTAGGAAAAAAAAAAAAAATGCAAGAAATAAAAGGCAAAGGAAGAAGAATGGCAAACAAGAAGCAACGTCCGTGACTTGGCAGCAGGCAGGGGTCTAGACGATAATCCAGCATTCAGGCAAAGACTCGTCGTGTGCTTTTATCTTCCCAACGCCCCAGAGAAGAAGAAAAGCCAAGAAGAAATAGGACTCTGCAGCAAAGAAGAGCCAAAGCAAGGAGAACAGGGCCAAGATCTTAAAACTTTTTTGACTGCACCGCATTGCAAAGCCTGGGAGGTTGGGATGACCCATCCTGGCTCTCAGGTGTGACCAAGGTGCTGGGGACACAGAGAGCCCTGGGAAGGGGCAAGATGGGGACCAGGGCATCCCACCACACACATCCGCTGTGGGTTGAGTTGATGGAAACAACCTTGTGCTTGCTCGAGGGCAGGAGAGCCGAGATGGCGGCCTGGGGTGACGTGCCAAGCTTAGGGAATCAGACCATGTAGGAACCCAAAGGCACCTCCCAGCCCAGGGTTTTAGGCTTGCGATGCCAAAGGGTGGAACAGCTGAAGCTTGCATCACATAGCAACATCTCTGAGAAAAGGAAGATTTCACCCCAAAAAAATGCCACTACTACTGGGAAATCCTTCTGTCCCTCTCTGCCCCATCCTTTGCTGTAAGGACATGGTGCCTTGCGGAGGACCCTGCTTCAGCTACAAGAAGTATCTAGAGAGCACACCAGTCTCTTACTTCTTGCCCCTGTTTAATGTTAAATAACTATTTTCACTTCAAAGGCCAAATTCTGATTCAGCTCAAAACTCCCCCTGACTTCAGTGGGACGAGGGATTTGGCCATCAGTCAACGTGGAAACTTTAAGAGACGTTCAGAGTCACAAAGAAACTGCAGAAGAACTAAAAACCAAGGGGAGACAGTCAGGGTTGCCAAGCTGGAAATAGGATGGTATTGCTTGTGCTATCATTTCTCCACTGATTTTTTTTATTTAATTAACTAAACGAGATACCTTTCAACAGAATTGAGATCTGACAAATGTCTGCTCTGTCAGAGGAGCCTACGCAAACAAATCTAAGGCTTCAGCTGTCTCGGTGATTACCAGCCTACGTGCTCAGAAATATGGGATTCCTGCAAGTTTTTACTACATCGTTTGCTCCCAAGGAAAGGGACTGGAAGGCATAAGGCTGGGGAAAATAACTCCAGACACGTGGACAGCTGTGGTCTAAAACACAGTTGCTCCATCCCGTCAGCCCTGCTCATATCCCCCCAAGCGAGACAAGTCCTCTGAGAGCCCCCACCATTTGTCTGGCATGTGGAGAGCCGGAGGACAACGCGGGGTTACATTCTCCTGGTGGTTGCATGGAGATTTGGTTAGGCAATTCCTGCAAATACTGAGAGGTAAGGAGCTACATCTCCAATGGCACTCGAGACATTCACCCCGTGGTGCAGAGCATACCGTACAGCCGAACGGACTGAGATCCTGTCCGTGGGCTCAGGGACTGGATGCTCCGGGCATCCTGGCTCTTGTCTTTGAAGAACCTGCCTGGACACCATGCTTGCCCTCAATCCCAAGCAACTCTCCCACGGGACAAACCCTCCTGGGCACGCTAAGCTCCTCACAGAGGAGGGATGCTGGTTTTGTCCTGCTTTCATGCAGAGCCTGATACCTGGTGGGCATGGCCAGGGCCACCCAGCAATTAACAACTAATATGGACTTGCAGCCACTCAGGCAAGAAGTTGAGAACAAAGAGTGGTGCCATGACCAAGGTCAAACCTTCCGCTTCCCCTTCATCCTTCTGGTGAATGAAACCAGTCCTCACTGCATTTTGCAGACAGAAAGTTTCTCTCCACCCTTTCTTCTGCCCAGACAGGATCTCATCTCTGTGCCAGGATCAGGCCCAGGAATATGATGCTAAGTCTTGGGAGTATCTCATGATCAGCTTTGCTATTAACATGTCCACAATTAATTAGCAATTGCCATTATAAGGGATAGATTAAGATTTGCTGCAGAAATGGACTCTGTGGGACCTTCCGCTCCTATGAGGATCCCAGGTCCCACTTATCTATGGCACGCCCCAAGGCTGAAGAGTAGAGCCTCCCCAGGGCATGCAGCAACTGTACCTGCGAACGGGGGACTGGTGGGGCTGGCTCTATGGGATGAAGGGCCACCTCCTTTTTGAAAATCCCACAGTACTTTTCCATTGAGGGAGGGAAATTAAATAAAACTCTTAGAGACACCACTGAAAGAGTTAAATTCACAGACACTGATAGCAGCTGGGTTCTTCACGGCCGTACTAGCTAGCTGCCCTGAAAAGGGCGTTCCACCACCACATCCTCCCTCTCTCCCCAGCAGCCGTGCAGATTACGTGGCAGTCTTGGATCCCATGAGTAGGGGATGCAGCTCCCCAAATAACCGGACTGGCACCCCTGAGCAGGTGCTGCTGGAGGAGTTTGCCATCGCCACTGGCTTTGGACACCTAAGGGACATCGTGGTCCAAACTGGAAGGCCTGGAGGATCCCAGTTAGGAGCTGGTGGAATTTTACAGCATCTAAAACTGGTCCTGGAAGTCTAATCCTGCACTGGGAGGTCAACGGGAATATTGCTATTAATATAATGAGGAGGAATTTCTATTCTAGAGGCCTGATTTCCCCCAAAAGTATTCTTCACCAAGCCTATCTCCAAAGGCACTCTGATGTTTTACGCGCATGTATAATGATAACTCAGCATCGCTTTGGTATAGGGACCGTTGCAGTCCTGCCACGGACATTTTCTATTCTCGCTATGACTGAGAGTGGGAAACGCTCAAATAAGCTTGACGGTTCCACACAATTTAATCAAAAACCTCAAAACCCCACAGAAAGCAACAACCACCAGCTCCAAGGATGAAGAACACAGGACTTCTGTATGTTTTCCCTTTGGCTTTTTCTCTCAAACTGGTTTTGTTTGGCTCCAGTTTCATTTTTGTTTGCATTTTTCTCAGATGAGAAGGGAACAAGATGTCATGTTCACTCCTGAAAACAAAAATGAAATTATTCACACTTCTTTTATGCCTTTCTGTCACTAGGTTTAAAGTCTATCCCGAACACCAGACCCAGCCCACGCGTCTGGATGGACACGGCATTTTGGAAGCGTAGAAAATCCACCTGTCAGAATGGTGGTGATCAGGATCTCAAATCATCTTTGAACAGTTGAGACACGATGCGTGCTTTAGGTCTTACACGTACGCATCCTTGAAAACATACAATGAACTCCAGAAGATAAGCACAGCCAACAAAAACAACACTATGAGGGTAGAGATGGTTTTGATGAGGCTCACAGCATCTGGCTGCTGGGAAAAGCATTATGAAACCCTTAGATGAGCCACCTACCTGGGAACAACTCCCCTTGTCACCACCTTGGTCTTGGGGTACAGCCACTGCTGACAACCCTCCCTTGGGCCTGGACATCATGTCTGTCTTTGCTAAAGATGATTTCCTTTGGCCTTTACAACATAACTAGACACACTATAAACCAACAGGGTAGCATTGATTTTTATGACGAGTGTGGTGAGACAGTGGCACAGGTTGCCCAGAGAGGTGGTAGATGCCCCATCCCTGGCAACATTCAAGAGCAGGTGGGACAGGGCTCTGAGCAACCTGATCTAGTTGAAGATGTCCCTGCCCATGGCAGGGGGGTTGGACTGGATGACCTTTAAAGGTCCCTTCCAACCCAAACCATTCTGTGATTCTATGATTGAAGGGCTTCACACAGAGACACCCAAGGTGCTCACGCAATAATGCATCTAAAAAACGGGTGTAAGATTGACACAAAGCACGGTTCATCATGGGATGCACAATCTTTGGCTATGGGATGCTGACTGATTTGGCCTTTCCAAACACAGAAACGGACCCAATTTCTCCCTGTGCCTTCCTGCAGCATCACTTCACACTATTGGTGTCCACTACTTCTCCCACCACAGCGATGGACACCCCACTCACAGGACCACCAGCTGAGCACCCAGTCTGCAGGCTGTGTTGCAGCAGCAGAGACAGCGCTGCTGGGCTGAAAGGACACGGCACAAAGTCCATCAGAGCAGACTCAAAGCATTGAACAGCAAACTTGCTACTGCTGAAGTCCAATGAAAGTCCTCACTGCAACGCTTGGCCGCACAGGCTGCCTGAGTCAGCTATTTTCTTCTAAGCTTCATGGAAATGAATCTTCAGGAGGAATTTAAGTAGCTGTTTTGCAACACCAGCTTGGGAAAGACATCCCAAGTACAGATGGCATGCGAGATAGCTCCAAAACAGCTCTTTAAATGCTTTGCTGGATCCCCCACAAATCATTAGGGATGTCCAGATGGAGGCCCTTGTGGCACGGAGCGGGCAACTGGCTAGGAGGACACCCCCTGGACTTCAAGGCTGACTGCCCAGACTGGTGTAGAAATCACTGCAGTGATTTCATGTAGAAATCACTTGGAAATGGTTCTCTTCATAAACTACATTGCTTGGAATTATGTTTTTGGATTCTTAGCATATGGTAAACATGACTGCAAAAATTACATGAAAACCATAGGAAAATACAGGGACCAGGAACTGAATCCAGTTTAGTTGAAATAGTTTAAACCTGAAAGACACAACCACGGTACACGATGTTTCCCAAAAATCTGCTGAGCGCAAATACATACAGATCCTGGACTACTGGTAAGAATGTGACTTGAATGAATATAGATTCATCTTTTACTACTATGCAATAAAAGAGCTTATATCGCAGACTCCAGGCTGCCTCCTTTAAAAATACACCAAGGCTGATCAGTTATCCCAAGATCTGATAATCCTCCAAGAGATATAAGCTTTAAACCTGTGCCAAGATGCACAGACACAGCCCACCACCATCCCTCCATGGTCCTGTCCCTCAAGACACATCCTAAATAGGACGTACGAGCCCCCACCTGCTGCCTTTTGGTTCAGCTGTCTTCCTTTAGACCTCTGTGACTCTTTGACCTGCAAGCAAGGAGACATCCTAGGTTTTTTCCATCTCCTATTTATACCAGTGCTTTCTAGTGAAGAAATAAATGTCTTCCCTGTAGAAGCTAAGGCAAGATTTGACAGGATCTTCTAACAGCTGTCCAGACACATGAGCTGACCCAAAGTCCACAGCAAGCAATTACTTCCGACACGGGGATCTGGTAAAACACCAACTCAAGGAGCAGAGATGCTTTGGACTTATGTGGGCCAGAAGGCTTTATCGAACACATTAAATAAACACCTTTAAAAATGATGCAGCACACTATAGCATTTAGCGTACAGCTTTGGGAGCGAGGATCGATCTGGATATCAACTTATTGCAACCCAGTGACAATCCTAAGCAGTTTCCCAAATGTTTACCTAAGTCTGTCCCACTGTCAAAAGAAGAGTTGTCTCCTCTTGACCCCATTCCTGCCTCCTCTCTCATGCTACCCTTAATGCTCACATGGATGTGCCGAGCTGTGCCGGGGTCTGATCCACTCCAAAAATTTACTTTCTCTTGGATGAGTTCCCACTCATCAGTTCGGAATGGAACACGCAGCTCAGGGGGGAGGCACAGAGCTGGGTCACCTTCTGCAGCTCCAGGGCCACGTAGCTGCTTGGGGACCAGCACCCCCAGCTTTAATCGGGAAATTGGGATGATCCCTAGCATCTGCACAATGCTGGGAATGGATGGAGCAATGTTAGTTTAAATGAAATAAAGAAGCCTGTTGTCCACTCGTGCCCCGGAGGCTGTCACGCTAAATAAAGACATTATCAGAGAAAGAGCAGATACTCAGTGCCTTCATGCCTGTTAATGACCCCGGCACCTTCCGAATCAATCTAGGGACTCTCTTTCCCACAGATGGTCCCTTGGAGACAGACTGCTGTGGCTTTAGTAGGAATAAATGGAAACAGAACAGTTAACAAATATCCAAAAATAGAGCGTAGTTAACTTCTTTTTTTTAATATGGAGATGAAAAATCCCTGGGTGATTTACGTGCCAGCAGAGATATTAGCTGCATATAATAGATGCAATATTTTTAATACTAATATTTTGGGCTGAGACAAGAGCGGGAATGGAAAGTATTTCCAGTGCCTTGACTTCTTTATTTTGCAAACATCAGTTGCTAACTGGGGTCAGACAGAAATATTGTTTCTGCAACAAGAGCCCAAACAACTCGAGCTGGCAACTTCTTCACGCACTAACCATGCCAGGAGGCCCTGCAGAGCTTCAGCACGTTGTTCCCTCCCAGGTCTCCAGGGCCAACGTTCCCAACTTGGGCTTGCAGGGAGAAGCAGCGGGTGGTAAATGCTCTCCTGCGGAGAGGGTGGCTACTTGCTGGGGCCAAAAACTGGAAGTCACCACCCAAACTGTGCAGCCACACCGTTGAAGTGCTGCTGGGCTTCTTCAAATGGGCCAGGTCTCATGGAAAGACTTCGTGTGACACAGGGGATGGCACAAAACCTTTTTTTTGCCCATCGAAAGCATCAACCTCTACTTGCCCTTACCCCTCAGTTCAGTTGCCAAAAAACTTTGGAGAGCAACCTGGCAGCAGAAAGCCCTCGGTGCTCGTTCCAAGCAATCACCAGCAACGGCACAGTTATATTCAAGGACTGAAAGCAGGAGAAAGAAACATGTTATTTCACTTTATATTCACCCCAGCAACCAGCTGCTGACACCACCTCCATGAACTCGTGCTAGAAAACAACGTGGAGATGGATAAACCCATTTCCAGTACTGAGGAGCCATGCCGGAAACACTCCACCAAAGAGAAAGCCATTTCAATAACAGATCAGTTTCCTAGTGCAGAGGAACCTGCCGCTATATTTCCTTCCCTCAATTCTGGCCGGCTGAAATAGCATCACGTAGACGGTTGTGTTTTGCACTACATGACACTAAAAGAGCAGCCTTGAAGGACAGTCTCATGGGTGACGGCGTTCGCACATACAAGGAGCTGGTGGCCACGGGTTCACTGCAAGGTCTGCGGTGGGGGAAGGTCCAACCACAGCCCCTTCCCTCCTTTCTACCTCAGTTTCCTCGCAGGGAAAGGGGGGTTGCTGAGAGCAGCCCTCTGCCAAAAAGCACTTTGAGGTTGATGGACAACAAAACACCACAGCGTTGTTTCATCTCTGGCTGTCTTCCCTGGGGACAGCTCTTGCATTGCTTCCCCGTGATTCTTCCTACAGCTGACTGACTCAACAGCACCCTATGCTTGCCCATGCGATGAGGACTTTCCTGCCAGGTTGGTTAAAAGTAAGTCAGTCACATCATCAGCTACCAAAGCAACACCAATACAACCAAGATGACCAAGATGCCCTGGATGGAGGGCCACAAAAATGATCCGAGGTCTGGAACACCTCTCCTATGAGGAAAGGCTAAGAGAGTTGGGATTGTTCAGCCTGGAGAAGAGAAGGCTCCGGGGAGACCTTATTGTGTCCTTTCAATACGTAAAGAGGGCTTAGAAGAAAGATGGGGACAGACTTTTTAGTAGGGCCTGTAGCGATAGGACAAGGGGGAATGGGTTTAAACTAAAAGAGGGGAGATTCAGACTAGACAGAAGGAAGAAATTTTTTATGATGGGGGTGGTGAAACACTGGCACAGGTTGCCCGGAGATGTGGTAGATGCCCCATCCCTGGGAACATTCAAGGTCAGGTTGGACGGGGCTCTGAGCAACCTGATCTAGCTGAAGATGTCCCTGCTCCTTGCAGGGGGGTTGGACTAGATGACCTTTAAAGGTCCCTTCCAACCCAAACCATTCTATGATTCTATGATCCCAGAGCAGGCACTGCTGAATGCTTCTGTTGATGCTCTTGCTTTCAAAATGGCAAAACCTGTTTTAAATGCTGACTCCCACTTTGCTGAACACAACTGAAAAGCTAAGGTAGTGGTCAACAGGCACTTAGCAGGCACAGCCATGTGAGCACTTTAGCTCTCATGACATGAAAAGAAGCATGGTTCAAAACAAGTGAAAGGAGGTATTTCTTCACATAATGCACAGTTAAACTGCAGAGCTATGCTATAGGAGATGTGAATACCAGGAGTTTACAAGTGTTCAGAAAGCACATTGCCAAAGTCATGAAAGGAAAACCCATCAGGAGGTACTGGACACAAAGGTGAGCAAATGTGGTCCTGCAGATCCTCAAAGTGTAA
>NW_009198172.1:0-229 GCF_000690835.1 Fulmarus glacialis
TGGGCAGCCTGCCCCCGCAGCCCGGTTTGGCTCCCGAGGCCGGGCGAGGTAGGAGGCTGTGGCCGCTTCCTCTCTTGCCCCGGTCTGGCAGCGCTATGTCTCAGGCCATCCCGGAGGGCTCTGAGGAACGGTAGCCCCCGCCGTCAGGTGGCCCTGGCTGCCGTACGGGGCCGGGCGCTAGAGGGGCAGAAACCGGTGGGGAGGTCGCGTACCTGCCGGCGAGGCCAGA